>NC_062232.1:3028195-3165695 GCF_902686445.1 Sciurus carolinensis
CCAGCAGCGCACACTTGGGCCCTTAAATCGGGCATTATCGACACGGCGTCCTTCTGCAGCTCTGTCTCTTTATATGCTTTATTCTTCCTGCGCAAAGTTACCTTCGAATTCCTGCAGTCCGCGGAGATGCGCAGCAGGTGTTTTGGAATTCCTGTTCAGCCAAGGTGGGGCTCCCGCGTTTACCAGCTCCAAACACAGCTCAAACCGTTAAGGAACCAGGAGAGAGGAAGTCGAGCGTCCTTTTTAAAAATTTTTTCTATTTTTATTTTTTATTTTTCATTTGGGTTTTGTGGTTTTATTTTTATTATTGCCCTTTTTACCTATGTGTTGATGACCCCCACCCCCACACATGTGCTCAGTGGCAAAGACACGGGTGTCTCTTAAAGCCACATATTGTGGAATGAAATTGCCTCAATGCTAGTTTTTAATTTTCTACAACCCTTCAACAGGTGACCGAGTAAAGAAACTGTGGTATAGATACACAATGGAATATTACTCAGCCATGAAGAAGAAGAATATGATGGCATTTGCAAATAAATGGACGAAACTAGAGAGTTTTTTTTTTTTTTTTTTTTTTTTTTTGAAGTGAAAACGTTCCTCTCCGGAGTCCTGGAAGCATCCTGAAGCTGCTACATTCTGTGCAATGGAGTGTGGAACTGGGGGTGGGCTAAGATGTACACAGCTACTGATGTGTCTGTATGGATGGTGATGTTTTCGTCTCTTGTGTTTTCCAAAGTGCCAGCAGAATGAGGGCAGATAGCTGTGCTCATCAGATGCATTCGAGAATAATGGATACCTCCAAACTTCACGGCCAGCTCAGAAGCACTAAAACCTTTCTGTTGTTTCTTGATTGTGCAACTTGCAAAAGTTCATCCAGCCTCTGTACCTTAGTCTCCTCCTGTGTGAAACGAGAGAAACCTACAGTCTCAGGTTGGTAGGAGAATTAAATGCAATCACGCATTTAGAACAGCACATGCTGAGGATTACCTGGAAGCTTTAAATCTTGACCCACGTGGGCTGGGGCTGTAGCTCAGTGGTAGAGCCTTTGCCTAGCACATGTGAGGCACTGGGTGCGATCCTCAGCACCACATAAAGATAAATAAATTAAATAAAGGTATTGTGCCCATATGCAACTAAAAAGTCTTTTTTAAAAAAAAAAATCTTGAACCAATTGCTTTTTAAAGGGAGAGACTCAATACCTTAAAAACTGGGTATTTATCAGGGAAAACACTCAACCTTTGGTTTTTTGGGATGGGCTTAGTTTACTCAGCATGATATTCTCCGATTCCATCCATTTATTTGCAAAGGCCATAATAGTCTTCTTCTTTTTGGGTGAGTAATATTCCACTCTGT
The DNA here is from genome assembly GCF_902686445.1 of Sciurus carolinensis. Taxonomy (NCBI): domain Eukaryota; kingdom Metazoa; phylum Chordata; class Mammalia; order Rodentia; family Sciuridae; genus Sciurus; species Sciurus carolinensis. The sequence continues at coordinate 3,029,549 of NC_062232.1, forward strand.
ACACGAATGGTGTGAATCTACATCACCATAGAAATGAAATGTTTCTATGGTGTTTTTACACCATAGAAATGAAATGTTGTACCCCATTTGTGTACAGTGAATCAAAGTGCAGTCTGTAAAAAATACAAAAATAAAAAATAATAATTAAAAAAAAAACTACAAAAATAACCTGGGTGTTTATTTTGGAAGAGCATTGTAAGTGATATCTTCCCTCAATACTTAAAAAAAAAGCCCTCTGAACATTTATTTTGACTGCTGATTGTAATTAATATACACTCACATGAAATGCTAGTCATTTTTTCCTTTATTTTTTGACCATGTTTTGCATAATGAGATTTGAGTCAATTGCGGACCACACGGGTGAGCGTGGTATGGAAAGAGGGGGATGGAGCTGAAGAATTCCTGCTGCTGGTATTTTACTGCACCCCATGCAGATGTGCAGAGACCATGTGGCCCAGCGCCGTGCTGTTCTGGTTTGGGCCCTGGTGAGGATGCAGCTAAGGCCTTGGGATTCCAGCCTCCCATTCAGAGCCGTCTACGGACACTCTTAGGAAGTTTGCACCAAGCAAAAAAAATCACATTTCTGAGACCATAATCCCCCACTGTACAGCAGCACACGAGAGTAATTTGTAAAATGTAATTGCTCTTTAAATACTTGAAATAATACGCAAACCCAATAACACAGACGGGCTGAGTCCATAAATAATGCAGATCCCCGGAGAAAGTGAGGCTGATACATCGGTCCACACACCACACACACACACACACACACACACACACACACACACACACACAGCTGGCAGCTGTTTGAACACAGAACTATCATAATGCTATTAATATTAAAATGCTCGTCAAATTTGGAATTAGATACATTCTGCTTTGTCCGTTTCTAGGGGATTTTTTGAGGGCTGTATTTCAGCACTGTAAGAAGCAGCTGCCTATTTATTTCTCAATATTCCAAGCTCTTGTATCTGGGACCTGGTAAAAGAGGTGGCAGAGTCCTCCTTCCCGAGGAACCTGCCTGTCCCCTGCAGGACCAAGAGCTCAGAACGCGGTCTGAGCACCTTTGATAGACAGATGAGATCCCGCGAGGTGTCCCTCCGCTGGGGTCCAGGCTGCCGTTCCAGGGATGGCGCAGCTTCTCCTAAACGCGCAGCCTCCAGCGACCACCCAGGCAATGGGGGGGTTCCTGAGTGTCCAGACTGAGGGCCACTCCCGGGGAACGTGGAAGACCCTGCTCCTTTTCCTGGGGAAGCATTTCTTTGCATAGGATCAGGGAAACCTGTGGGGAAGTGATGGCTCTTACTTCCTTAACACAACCTGGGTTTTCTTCCTTCCTTCCTTTTGTATCCGGATGACTCGAGAGACGGGAGGCGATCCGCACATTTCAGGGGCTTTGGGGGAAAGAAAAATGCAGAGGCACCAAACCAGCCCTGCTGTGGGGCAGCTGCAGGTGACCGCCCTGTGATGAGGAGCCCCGGGCTGGCGTGAGTGGCCGGCTCCGGAGAGTTCGAGGGCCGGGGTGAGAGAAGGCCGAGCGGGAGAGAAAGGAGGGCACCCCGGAACCCAGGGGACCCCGGTCTTGTTATCCCGCTGGTACAGACAACAGGACAATGCCCCTTTCTCTCCTTGTCCAGCCCGGCTGCCACTGGTCACCCTACAGCAGAGCGCAGGAGCAGAGGGTCGGTCCCCAGCCCTCTGGAAATGGTCAGGCCCTCGGGAGCCAGTTCCTGAGCTCCATGCAGGGACCCGCTGGTTCCTGAGCTCCGTCCCGGCCACCGACTCTTTCCAGGTGACCCACAATCACCGAGCTCGGTGGGCTCTGGAAAGTGCTCCCAGGACCCGCCGGCCCGCTCCACACCGGCTCCCGTCCCTCTGCAGTCCAGCCCTGGCCCCTGGACCCCACCAGCACGTTTAAGGCGGGAGGGACTAGCGCCTTCCCGGGGCATCCCCACCCCTCCCGGGGACGAGGCCAAGGGGCGGTGTCCGCCCATCGGGTGGCCCCTTCGGGTTTGGGGTGACAGGAAAAGGCTCACACCTGTAACGCAGCACCCGCGCCGGCCCCGTGGACTCGGCCGAGATGGAGAAGGAAGGAGCGCCGCCGGCGTGGAGGTGGAGGTGGGCATGCCCACGAGCGTCACGTGGCTGTGGGGTACCCGGGGTCACTGCCGGCGAGGCTCTCCAGCTGGTATTGTCTCCGCATTTAACTTGAGACCCCTAAGGATGGAGCGTCTATTACATGCTTATGTTTGCATGTAGGTGTCTGCATATAAATACATGTGTGCATGTGTGTGGGTGTACACGTGCATGCACGTGTGTGTGTTCACACAGTTTAACTGACGGAAATGGATCTTCAGAAACTTAAAGGCATGTGAGTTTACGAACGAATATACAGTCTATGAATTAATATGCATGTGTCTATCTGATGTAGATAAGCACACGTGAATGCATTCACATGCATGTATACCGACACACACATATCTGCATACATGTATATATATGCATGCATGTGTGTATACAGGCATTCTTTTAATGGAATATCTTTGTGCTTGCATGTATATACAGGCACATGCATGCACATGTATATTTATATAGCCACACATGCACACACATACATGTGTGTATGTATATTCATATGCATGTGTGCATGTATAAATGGGTCCATTCCTTTGATGGAAATGTCATCTTCATTCACACACACGTATATAGAACCACATGTATGTACCCACATCTATACAGACCCACATGAACACACACACATATATGTATGCACACGTGTATATATAGCTGCATGCACATACATGAAGATACACCACATACATGTGCATGCACATACACGGATATGTGCATGTATGTGTGCATTCATTTAATGGTAATGTCATGTAAAGGAATTTACATGAACATCTATGAATGTATGTAAGGTATCTAGAGTGCATATATAAATTATATACATATGCATGTGTGTGTGTATAAATAGGTCATTCCTTTGGTGGAAATGCCATCTTCATGCACACATATGTATATAGAACTACATGCATGTACCCGCATGTATACAGATCCACACACATGAACACACATACCCGAGTATAGATATAACTGTACACACATACATGAAGATATACCCACTACACGTGCATGCTTGTACACGGGCAAGCATGTGTGCATTCATGTAATGGTGAGGTCATATTCAGGAATTTACATGCACATCTCTGAATATATTTAAGGTATACATATATATAGGTGTGCATATGTAAATTTTATGTATATGCATGTGTGCATATAACACACACTTATATACAACAGTACACACACATATATAGACATAAGCCCACCCACACACATTTCTTTATAGGTCCATATGTACATGATTACATGGAAATGGAAACTTCAGGTGCGGAAGTGCATGTGTATCCATGTACGTGTGCTGAATATATTTCTCTCGAGTGCCTCACATTTGCACAATGACCTCGAGCCAACCTCTGAAGAGCTGAAGAGGTCAAATCCAGTAGCCACAGAATTTGCAGCTTTTCTTCATCTGCTGAGTTGCGAGTGCATGTCGGGCAGAGGACGTGGCCTCGGGCAGCTTTGTCTTGCAGCTCCTGGGTGCATGGTGAGAGCATCGGGTTCCTAAAGCCCTCCCCCCATTTAAAAACGGGGCTCACACGGAAGCCTGCTCCTTAGGGCGTCTGCTCCTCGGGGTTACCGTGGATGTCACCTGTGATCCTAAGGGGCTGGAGGCACAGGGAGGACCCTGCAAATCTGCTCCCAGCTGTGTGACTCTGATTTTCTCACTCTGGAGCTCTCTGCCGGGGGAATCTTGAGCTGCGGGAAGGTTCTCTGAAAGCATTAAGGCACTCCTATGTCAAGTGGAAATCAAAACACCCTAAGGATGGGCGTTGGATACAAGCAATCAAGGCAAAGGACTCTATTTTAGGCATCTTTTGGGAGACTCACCATTCAGAGCTTGGTTCCCCCCAAACAGGCGAGTGGAGCTCTCTCCTTAGAGATGCAAAAGCTAGTAGCCAAGTTTGCCCCAGATCAAACCGGAAGAAACCGGTTCATTATCCACTGAGCCTGTCTGGTTTATAAACCAGGTCAGATGCCTGATTCTCCCGTCACCACCAAAAACACGCACACAAAGAAGAAAAGAAGTAAGCCACATACAAAGAAAGGAAAGACGCAGAATTATTTGCACAAAGCATTAGAAAATACTGTGATATTTTATTATTAAAAATGCTGCTGAAAAGTTTATACATATGTGTCCAGCCATATATATCTTCTATCAATACTTAAGGCAAAATCAAAAACAAAGTTGCAAAATCATAACCCAAGAGACCATTAAACCCTGCGTGCCTTTGAAGATCAAGAATAAAAGCCTAAGAAAGTATTTTTTTTTCTTATTTTTTTCTCCTTTTTTTTCTTTTTTCTCTTTTTTATAGATAGCAAGTATATTTTTTTTAATTTCTCATAGAACTCTATGAAGACTCTATAACCTCTTTCCAGTAGAAATAAGATATCCTTTACGATGTATTAAATTGCTTTTGTTCATAATCCTCTGTAAAAGCTAAAAGTATTCACTGAACGGGAACTCTTTGTCTTTATCCAAATGCTACAAGGCTGACGCATGACTGTACATATTGGTAGCAGGAGACGATGGGAGTTACTAAACCGATACCGGAATTCACATTACAACAGACGGAACCGACATCAAGGCGGACCAAGTTCATTTTCTATGAGCCTATTCGCCGGAGACCAGCAGGGGGATGAGAAGTTGCTTTTGCGGAAATGGCCTGAGAAGAGCTTTCCAGAACAATGCATTGGGGGAAACATCTTATCCAGGACACTTCACTCTGGACACAGGAAGGTGGTTTGGCAGGGGCTGGGTGTGGGGAGGGAGGGGCGTCGTATTTCACATATTTATATACAGAGGAGAGCTCTCAAATCCAAGTGGGATCTGCTGTGGAACTGGGCTGTGTTTCCAAGGACTCCCTTTTGGCTACAAGTCCAATGCTGTGATACATCACTACGGTTTCAGTGTGGGGGATTCGGGGTGTTACCGCGGGGCAGAGGGGGGCCAAATGCAAAATGCCCACCTCAGCACTGGCATCTAAGATTGTGTGTCTGGAGTTAATTGCTACGGGTCTCAGGGAGGTTCTCTTCCAACATCTTTGGCTACTGTTTCTTGGTGGATGCAGACATTTCTTGTTTTCTCTAAGAGGAAACACAAACAGGACCTTTTCTATTTTGGAGTCTTCCACCTTGAAACACACAAAGCATTCCTTCAAGGAAAATCAGAAGGGGAAATTTTAAAAAATGATGAGCCAGTTGGGTTGGGTGGCAGCTTGGGAGGCTGAGGCAGGAGGATCCTGAGTTCAGAGTCAGCCTCAGCAAAAGCGAGGCACTAAGCAACTCAGGGAGACCCTGTCTCTAAATAAAATACAGACTATGGCTGGGGAGGTCTCTCAGTGGTTGAGTGCCCCTGAGTTCAATCCCCTTTACCGGCCCCCACCCCCAAAAAAGATGAGCCATTAATTTGAGGGACAAAGCTCTGATGCCCTAGGTTGCCAATTTAAAGTAGGAGGATCATTTCTATTTATAAAAAAAAAATTGACGGTGAGGCTGATTTTCCCAGAAAAAAATCCATGCAAAGTATGTCTAAGATGCTGGGTTCGGTTCTTTTTCTTCTTTCTTCTCTTATGCAAACCCACAAAAACTGACATTTCCAAGCCGAGGGTTTATCCCATCACTGATAGAAAATGTAAAAAAAAAAGAAAAAGAAAAAACCCTGCTTACTAATAAATAAAGGGCTCACCGCTGAAAGGAAAAAGAGACACAGACACGTCCTCGGGCCATCTGATTAGCCAGGCTGAGCAGGTCCCTCCGCGGACCACAGCCCCTGCAGCTGCCCAGCCAAACAGAGTGGAATTGACTCGGCGCGGCCGGCCGGCACTGAAGGCGAGCTTTCTTCTCTGCTTGGCAGGCCCTGAGCTGGGAAGCGGCTCTTCCTAAGCATATTCAAAGGGCCAGAGCCACACAAGACAAGGAGGCTTCTCTTCTTCCCCGGGGCTGCTGGGTGTGTGCACGTCTCTCAGGGGACACGCCTGAAACCATACTCGGCTGGGGTGGGGGGCAGGGGGGACCCATCTTGGCCTGGCCCCTGCGTGAAGCTGGACGCACACAAGGAAAATAAAAGTGTCCCAAACCCGGGGTCTCCCAGGACTGCTGCGCCCCGCACCTCTGCAAACCCGGGACTGGGGCGCGCTGGTGCAACCCTGGACAGGCTTCCGGCACGGTCCGCGCCCTCTTAGGAACTAAACGGGTTAGAACAGAAAACATCCCACGTCTTTGTGTCCCTCAAGGAATGAAGAACAAAAACCTCTTTTTGTTTGCATGTCTTTTTTTTTTTTTCTTTTTTTTTTTTTTTTTTTTTTGCAGGGGGTGGAAAACAGGTGATATGACTCATGTATATATATATATTTATATTTATATACATTCAGACCACAATGAAAACCACAATTTTGCTAAAAGCTCTTTCAAACTAAAAACACCAATAAAAGCTTTTTCTCTCTCTCTCTCTCTCTTTTTTTTTTTTTTAAATCTTTTTTCCCCCACCTCTGGTAGTGTCCTGTTTGAAACTCACAGCTATATACATTTTGTTTGTTTGTTTGTTTTATTTGTACAAAGTTTCTTAAATATAGTTCAGGCTGGCAAAACATCCCTTTGCTCGCGGAACTATATTGATTTTCCTGCATAGTCAAGTCTTTGAGTTTAATAATAAAATTCTCCTTTCCCTTGTCTCTGCATGAGACAGTGCCCGAGGCTGAGTAAGTACCCCAGGGGTGCTTTCTTTGCTGAGCTGCAGCCATGCATTGGAGGGCACCTAACGAACCATCTTTTCCTTTTTGATTTATTTATTTTTTCCAGCTGTAATTTAAAAAGAAAAAGAAAAGAAAAGAAAAGAAAATGAGAGAGATCCTTGGCTGAGGTCCGGAAGTGTTGGTTCACTGCCCTTGTGACTCTGGAATCTCCAGATCCTGGAACAGGGGATGTTCTTGGTGACCCAGAGCTTCCAGTTGGAATGGTGCGAATCTGAAACAGGATCAGAGCAGAAAGGGATGCTTTTTTCACATTTCATAGGGTCGGAAGTGGATCTGGTAGGAGAACGAGAAAATGCCAGTAAGAAGAGTCAGCGGAGGCACCTCGACTGCCCTTTGAGTTTTAGGTGTTGAGTTTAGTCTTGCTTTTTTTTTTTTTTCCCTTTGTTTTTTTGTTTTTGTTTTTGTTTTGTTGTTGTTGTTGGTTTGTTTTTGTTTTGTTTTAATCCTAACTCCGTGGGATGGAAACCTGTCCTGGCGGGGAGATGCGTGTTCCCCGGCGCCTCTCTCTCTCTCTCGACCTGGCGCACGCACGTCGGGCCGGAGGGAAAGGGGAGGGGCCTGCAAGCTATACCCGGGTGGTGGAATGTCCGTGGGGTAAATTCGTACTGTTTTGTCCCCCGCTGAAGGTGTTGAAGGTGTGCAAAGGCTGCATCCCCGTCAGGGTGTTGGGGATCATGGTGATGGTGTTGGGCGTCATGAGTGGGATGTCGTCTGGGGATCTACGCAGCGTGAGCGTGTAGTCCGGCGGGCAGGTCAGCCGCAGCGTGTCGTGCGCCTGCAGTGACTCACACTCGTGGTCATGTTCCAGCTGCTTCATCTGCAGCGACATGATCTCCTCGTTCTGGATGTGCGCGATGTCGTTGGTGGTGTTCCTCTGCGGGCTGGGGCGCCGGTGCGTCTCGTGGCGCCGCTTGTCCTTCTTGTAGTAGAGGGCGGCGAAGGCCAGGATGTTGAGGAAGAGCAGCGAGGCGCCCACCGCGATGGTCACGCTCAGCTCGGTGGAGTAGTCCCGCTTGGTCTCGATCAGCACCGTGGTGTCCTCGGGCCCCGTTTTGTGAGAGTCCTTGCTGTGTTTGGGGTTGTTGGCCGGCGTGATGGCCGGGCGCTTGGTGGTGGGCCAGATCTTAGCAGGGGACCTCCGGGTGCCGTAGGGAAAGGAGGTCATGTCGGGTGGGGGCACTTTGGTGGTGGTGGAGACGTACTGGAAGATCTCGTTCAAGTTGTGCAGATGGGGGACCAGTTCCAACCAGAAAGCCACCTTGGTGGCTCGGTAGTGGTCCCTCACTCGGGGCTTGAGACCGATGTGCAGGTACAGCTGGTCCTTGGGGTTGTACTTGGCCCAAGCCACCTCCTCGAAGCGGTTGGGTTTTGTGTGGATGAACTTGGTGTCCTGAGGGACCGGCTGGTTGGGGTCCCTGGGGAGAGAAGGAAGAAGAATGAGGCCCCACCATTCTGCAATGAGACCCACCAGATCTCCCACCAGCCTACCTGGGGATTGGGGTAGGCACCCCGCCCGTGTTTATCGATGAGCTCAACACAAACTAGCGGTGTCAGATCCGTTCTGCTTTGATCCGAGATGCGCCTACCATTTTTAGGACAAGAATAAGACCCTCTTTGTCTTAAAAACTGTTCCCCATGCTCACAACTTCATGACTTTAAAAGTGTATCGAGTTATCTTCAATGAGGAGAATGGAAAACTTCATGCCTCAAGGGTGACTTCTTTGGTATTTTGGATCCCTTAGAACCGTAAATCTCTACCAGGGGTGAGCTGTCCTACGGGGACACCAGACACCGTTTGGAAATACTTTTGGAGTCTGTTGTTCCAAGGATTATAGGTCAGAAATGTGGCTGAACATCTCCAGTGCACAGTGGAGCTTCCCATCACAAAAAAAGTATCCACCCCCAAATGTGGACAGTAGTGAGGTAGAGGACTCTGGATTTAAGAGGCTCTTCTTGCTGACTAACTGGCCACTTTCTGTCTCACTCGAGAATAGACTGTGGCTGGTTGTGTGCACCTGTAATTCCAGCAGCTCTGGAGGCTGAGGCAGGAGGATCGTGAGTTCAAAGCCAGCCTCAGCAACAGGGAGGCCGTAAGCAGCTCACTGAGACCCTGTCTCTAAATAAAATACAAAATAGGGCTGGGGAGGTGGCTCAGTGGTCGAGTGTCCCTGAGTTAAATCCCAGATACCAAAAAGAGAAAAAAAAAAAAAAGAGAGAGGAAGAGAAAATAGACTTTGAAGTAAATGTCACAATTTTAAAACTGAAAGTCAGATTAGAAATATGGTCTGTAACTGCAGACTGCTTGAAAAGAGACGTGCACGATTGCTGGTTTAAAAGGGAGGGAACTATAATTTCGGATACCTTTTGAAGAGCGAGTCAGTAAATGCCCAAGCGAAAATTCACATTTCCTAGAGCCGTGAAAATCTTGACCCAAGTTCTTGAACCCCACCTGGCCTTACCTCGCTCTTCCACATGGCGGATACAAATATCAGACGTGGAGGTGACAGATGAAGGTTAAAAATAGCCAGAAAAGTCTTGGCAGCAAAGTCAGAATTCAAGCAAGTGCCGTCTTCCAACACGTGCCCCGGAGTGTCTGAGAGATTGCTAGAGGAGGAGACTCCGTGCAATATCCTGCCAGACCAGGGCACAACCTGTGGGTCCCCTGCCCAGTGTACACAACTAACTGGATACTCTATGCTCTGTACCACAGTATATGCCACCTGTGTACTCTACGTGGTGTATAATGCATCCAAGCATAGCTTACTTTATACAGAGAGTACCGCAAAGTTAAGGTCTGGATAGAAGGTGATCCCCAAAGTTCACGCGTTAGACAACAACAACAAAAACGTCCAGAGGTGAAACGTTTGTATTGCAATAGCCTTAAACTCACCAGCGCATTAACCCACTGACGCATATCACCTGGGTGGTGCCTGTAGGCAGGTGGGTGTGGCTGGAGCTGGGACATCCCGTGGGGACTATATCCTGTCCCTGGCTCCATGGGGACTATATCCTGTCCCCGGCTCCATGGGGACTATATCCTGTCCCCGGCTCCTTGGGGACTATATCCTGTCCCGGGCTCCTTGGGGACTATATCCTGTCCCTGGCTCCTTGGGGACTATATCCTGTCCCCGGCTCCTTGGGGACTATATTCTGTCCCTGGCTCCTTGGGACTACATCCTGTCCCTGGCTCCTTGGGGACTATATCCTGTCCCTGGCTCCATGGGGTTTATATCTGGTCCCTGGTGAGCAGAGCTCTCTCTGCTTCTTGGCACCACGTTCTGAGCTGCTCTCCTCCTCCAGGCCCTTCCGCCATTTTGTTCTGCCTCACCTTGGGCCAGAGCCATGGAGTCGGCCCACCATGGACTCAACCTCTGAAACTATGAGCCCCAGATAAAGTTTAAGTAGTTCTTCTGTGTTTTGTTTACAGCAGTAGAAAAGCTGAATACAACACACAGTATATACTGTATACTAAATGCCGACTGTATACAGTACATGTGTGTATACATTTATTTGCATATACGTATTTATATGTGCATGTATATATGCATATATATACATATAAATATACATATGACGTATACAATGGTAAATTAGAGGAGGAGAACATACCTGTACCTTGGTTTTTACTAATAGATGATATACGCATGTGCCGAAGTCCCTATAGCAAGAACTTTCTTACCTACTTACATTCATGTGCTTAAAAAATCATCCGGTTCTGATCCATTACATTTTGCATTTTTACACGTGTTGGGAAAGTTGTTTGATTCAATATAATACCTCATCTCTCTTTCCCTTATCTTGCAAAATAAATCCCAAGTCTTTTCTACTTCATTGGAATCTGCTAGGAAAATGCTTTTTGTCTCTTTCTCTTGTCCCCAAAGAAATGACAAGGGGAGAAGATTCCTGCCGTTTTCCCCTTGGTCTGATCTTGCCTGTTAGATAGAGACCTTTTATTAAGCGCGGGGGAACCAGGACCGTGTTCTGATTGTTTGTCTTGCGGGCTCTTTTGGAAGGAATTCAGTGTACGTTTCCAAGGTAAAGAGAAACCCATTTCTTGTGTTCTCAAAGAATAGACCGGAGGATTTTGAAAATCCAGATAAGTCAGCTTCAGCCCGATACCATCTGTCTCTGTGAAGGTTCTTGGAGATGCACAGGCAGAATTCTTAACCCAAGAAACTCTCAGCGATGAGGAAACCGAGGCCGCCCCGGACCCTCCAGAGACAGGAGGGACCCAGGAGTGGGGACAAGTGACGTATTTCTTCACTTCTACTTCAGCAGGCAAATGCTTCGGATCTCCTGAGTAAAATTAAGAGAGGAGCCACATTCAGCGCAGGAAGCCACCGTGCCGGCTGCCTCCTGAGAGACCCAAAGCACACCTTCCTGTACGTCCCTGGAACCTCAGTCCATCTCCACCGAGCCACGTCCATCAAGGTCCAATCTGGATGGCGAACAGCCAAAAGCGTTTCTGAGGTCCTGCCATTCACGTCCGGGGCTGGAGAGAGACACTGCCGATTTCGTCCCTATGTCGGTGTGACCAGGTCAGCTCAGCTGGGAGGCAGGTTTTCCTGACTCTTAACGCAGAGCTTCCCCCAGGTGGCTCAGGAACTCCTCCTGCGCACCAGGGGGCGCTGTCCCTCCCACCTGAAATACCTCTGCACCATAATGTGCCTATTTTTGTTTTTTGTTTTTTTTTAAACAAATGATATTACTCAGCTGTTAAAAAAAATGGCTTTATGACATCTGCTGGCAAATAAAAGCCATTTTTAAAGCCCGATTCAGGCTACCGCTCTCTCTCTCTGAATCAGCCCAGCCCTGTCCTGGAAATGCCTCTTCATGTCTTCCAGAGATGTTTCAGTGGCAGCATATAAATTAACCGTGGGATGCCAGCAAATTCCAAAGTGGAGATGGCGGCTGAGGGGGGGAAGCAGGGTTTCGTGCGTGCTCGGCAGGTGGGCCAGCACCCTGCTCCGTCCCCAGCCTCCCCACGCCCTTGATCCGTGAGCTCAGTGCATTTCAGGGACCCGTCAGGACCAAACCCTGTCTTCCCATTCCTACAGAGGCTTTATGAGAAGAGGATTTCACTGCCCGACAATCCTTCGGAAACCCAGGAGTTAAATTGCCCATTTCTCTCTCAGTCATGGAAATTTTCCAGTTCCCTTTCTGTCACAAATGCCTCTTCATATTTCAGCTCGCAGAGGGCGCTTCCTGCATGATTTGAGTCCTCTCCTTTCGACGTGGAAAGGCCACCTGGCTGCAAGAACATGCTCTCCCAAGCCTGAGGACCGACTTTGTTATTTGATATAAAAAAAAGCAAACCAACCGGGTGCGGTGGTGCAGGCCTTTCATCCCAGCGACTTGGGAGGCTGGGGCAGGAGGTTCGCAAGTTGGAGGCCAGCCTCGGCAAGTTGTCTCAAATTAAAAGATAAAAATAAAATAGAAGGGCTGGAGATGTAGCTTATTGGTAGAGCATTCCTGGGTTGCATCCCCAAGACTGCAAAAGAGAATAAAATAAAATGTAAAAAGAAAAATCTGGGATGGCTTATGATCTGGTCATTTGCTGATCGCCAACTTTGGGTCCCAGCCAATGTTTTCCGGGTTGATAAACTCGCAGGACCTCATTCCTCACTTCTGCTAGAAGACTTATTATGCCCTTTTAAGAAGCTTCTTCTCTCTTTGCAGGAAAGGAGCTAAGTGTCCTTGTGGCCTCTCTTTCATGCATTTCTTCTCTCCATCTGTCCTTCCTTCCTCCTTTTTATTTATTTTTTAAAAATAATGGAAGCACCAACCTCCGTCTCGGGCACGTGAGCCAGCAGGAACGGCTAATGAGATTTTAATGGTGTTATTTGGATTTCACTCTTCTTTACTGGGTCAATTAAACCTATGATAAATGACTCTGACTTCCCATAGAGGGAAATCACACAAAGGTGATTTCTGCAATCTTAGAGTGAAAAGAAGGACGCTGTTTCCATGAGAGTTAAGATAGGACTTTTAAGTACAATGTAAATAATAGGCATCGCTGGGCATGGTGGCGCAGGGCCGTAATCCAAGAGGCTGAGGCAGGAGGATTGCAAGTTGGAGGCCAGCCTCAGCAACTCAGCCAGGTCTTAAGCAATGTAGCGAGATCCTGTCTCTCAAAAAATATATATAGAAAAGGTTAGGGATGTGCCCCGGAGGTAATGTGGCCCTAGGGTTGATATCCCAGTACCCTTTCAGCAAATAATAGAAACACGTGTAAATTCCGGTGTGGTGAACACAGAGTGGGCACAGGCGTGGTGTAAGAAAGTCTCAGGTAAGTTTTTATGTCTCTAGAAAATGGTAATCTCCACCAGGGGGAATATTGCCTCCTTTCTGGGTAAAATTAGGCAGGGCGGTGCCTTCAAAGGAACTAAAGACCGGACACTGTTGCCCTCAAATCCAGGTCCGCTGAGGGGCTGGCCCTGCTGCTGCAGAGGTGGAGCTTGCGTAGAAATCAGGTCAGGGCGGATGGAATCCGGTGGAGGTCCCTGGGAGAGGCTGTTGTTCTGCTTTCACGGGAGCCCTTGAGAGGAGACGCACACAGACAGAGAGGTGCGTGGAGGAGCCTTGCAGGACCACGGAGGGAGGGGAGGCACCGGAACAGCCAAGACTGCGCTGAGCCAGCAGCAAGGAATACTCCCCGCAGGGCTTAGAGCCCGCCCGGCCTCCACTGGCCTCTCCCAGCCTCCTGAACTCCGACCTGATAAATTCCTCTTGTTTTAAGCATGCATTTTTTTTAAAAACCAGGATTAAACCCAGGGGTGCTGAACCACTGAGTCACATCCCTAGCCCTTTGCATTTTTTATTTAGAGTCAGGGTGTCTCTGAGTTGCTTACGGCCTTGCTGAGTTGCTGAGGCTGGCCTCCAACTTGCCATCCTCCTGCCTCCGCCTCCTGCGCTGCTGGGATTCCAGGCCTGCGCCCCGTGCCTGGTATGTCAGCAGTTTCTGATGCTCTCAGGCAGCCAAGGTCCCTGAAAACTTCCCGCTGACCTTTTCCTCCTCCTCCTAGACAACCGGGGGCATCTCCGGAAGGCCTCCCACCCTGCTGCCCAGCCCAGGGCCTTTCTGGGGCCGGGTTCATACAGCCCCAGGGTGGAAAGGTGGGGTTCCCGGAGCACGTTTCCCATGTCTGGAACGTTCCACAGTTGCCCCTAAAAAATGGGAATTCTTCTCAAGAGTGATCCCCAGACCCCTAAGCCCTGGGGCTTGCAGCCTCTCAGACCCCAGGAAACCAAGGCCCTGCAGGGCCTGCAGAGCGGGGTCCCCGCCCGGAGATGGAGCCTCCGCAGCCCAAGCGGCTGTATCTCCACGTCAGCGTGAGAGGCTCAGGCGAGGCCTCCAGGTGGAGGCCCGGGGAGAAGGAGGCGCATTAACCCCCCACTCCGCTCTCAGACCAGGAGGAAGAGCCACGCCCCTGCAGCTGCTCTGCTTAGGACCCGGGGCCTCTTTGCTCAGGAGCCGGAGCAGCTGCTCAGGGGAGGTCCAGGCGCCTCCCCCGCAGCGCACGGTGGTTCCTCCTGCGGGTCTGCTGCGTGCAGAGCAGCTCCTTGGGTGCGAATCGTGCGCTTGCATGGGGAGGAGCGCGCAAAGGAGCGCGCATGCATCGTGCATATGAATTTATATGAAGCTGCATATGCACAACACATATAGCAAAGCATATCGATTGCATATACCTAGTAAATCTAGTAATGCGTACAGATTGCTTACGCGTAGTGCCAATAGAAGGGACAGATAAATAATAAAGTATATCTAAATCTCTATAGGCAGCGTAGAGTATATATTAAAATATAGAAGTGCATATGCATAGTAAGTATAATGATACATAGACTGGATGAAAACATATATAAAATTGCATCTGTAGTGTTAACTAGATGCATGTATTCCTTATATTATATATATTAAACAATATCCATATCTTTATGGGTAGACACAGGACAGTACATATTTATATATAGAATTGCATATCTAGTATGTGTAATAGTATATATAATTGCATATATAATGTTAATGCAAGATGGCCATACTCCCCATAAGAGTCTAATGTATATATGATCTATTTCTCTCTCAATTTGTACAGAGTTCTGCATATATTAACATATATATTCCATGTATAACATACAATATTCAGAAGTACATGTTAAAAATATGCAGGGCCTGTAATCAAGTGTATCTGTATCTCTATTATCTATGTATCATCTCTCTATGTATTTATGACCATAGAAAAACCTTTGTCTCTGTGATTTCCCTAGCAATGAATTCAACCAACCATGGACAGAAATCATTTGGGAGAAACCTTGTGTCTCCATAGAATTTCCTGTCATACTCTGAACAGTACGGTACACCAACTCTTAATATGGCATTATTATAAGTCATCCAGAAAATATTTACAGGGCAGAAGAGGATGCAGATAGGTTGTATGGAAATGTTGTATCATTTTAGAAAAGGGACCTGGGCTGTCTTCAGAATCTGCTAATTGTGGGGACCTGCAGCCAGCCTTCTATGAATATTCACATAACCAGAGATGGAGATACACACACACATACACACACACACACACATCTACTATATATACACGCACACCCACATATACACACACAACACACATATATAAATTACATATATCAGCATATGTATAAGCCATGCACACATATACAGAAAGCACATTTACTTAAATGTCCTTATAACTATTATGAGATGTACTTCATTCCTATATTTACAGTTTTCCAAAAAAAAACAGCAAAAACAAGATTCTAAAATATCTGTAAGGTCATTTCCATTGCGGCAGGCATGTTTCAATAATCATATTATTTAACACCTAAGAGCAGATCATAATGAGATCTGAAATTCTGCGAACAGATGAACCAGTCAGTCAAAAGTATGTCGATTGTAATCAGCCAGTAGAAACCAGAATTTTCAATAAAACCCAAGGCACAAACGTTCCATGACCATTTTGTAAGTATGTGTGTTTACATATTTTTTGGTACCAAAGCTCGAACTCAGGGATGCTAAATCACTGAGCCACACCCCCAGTCCTTTTTTATTTTCTTATTTTGAGACAGGGTCCTGCTAAGTTGTTCAGGGCCTCACTACGTTGCTGAGGCTGGCCTCCAACTTGCAATCCTCCTGCCTCAGCCTCCAACGCTGCTGGGATTACAGACAGGGACCAGCACACCCAGCTTCATTAGAAAATATTTAAGGCGTAAAGAAAACTTGGGTTTCCAGGATGGATCCTGTTGGGCAGGGGTGTGTGTGGTGCACCTGAATGCTAAAGCCCTTTTTACCATGCAAAAGAAAGACCCAAGCCAAGGAGGAGGGAGGCCCGGCGGGACGCAAGGACGTACCCGGTTTTGGCGAAGTTGGTCCAGTAGGTCATGACCACAGCGCTCAGCATCACGTCATTCTTGGAGAAGTTGCAGCTGAAGAGCTCAGTGGGCCCGATCATGGGGATGCCGAACACGTACGGGACTTCGTCTCCATGCGCCGAGTCTGCCCAGCTGGGCTTCATCTCGCTCTGGCAATGGTGGTAGAAGGCGTAGAAGTAGGTGGGCGAGCCGTACTGGGCGTGCAGGTCAGCGGTGGCCACGGCCGGGGCCACCCACTGGTGGTCGGTGAAGAGGGCCACCAGGGTCTTCCTGCGCGTCTCTGGGTTCTCCTTGTCCGCCCAGTCCGTGTACATGAACTTGATGGTCTCGCGCAGCGTGTCCTTGCCCTCGGGGTAGCCGTACAGGTTGTCCACGAAGTTGGACACGGAGAAGTCGAAGTCGTTGGGGGTCACCCCGTCCTCGTTGTCCACGATGCCGTCCACGAACTTCAGCCCCTCGCCCTGGTTGACGCCCAGCATGATGTCATAGTTGAGAAACTCGCCCTGCTCCATCAGGATTTGGGGGTCGTCCGGGATCACGTCGCCGTCGATGACCGGCCCGAAGGCGATGTGGTAGGTGGCGGGGGTGATGGCCTGCTGGATGAGCTCCTTGTGGTTCTTGCTGCGCAGACAGTCCACCATGTCCGTGGTGTCCAGCATGTTGCAGCCCACCTTGTCCGCCAGGATGCGCGTGTACTTGGCCGGCTGGTAGTTGACCGCCCAGCTGGACAGGGCCGTGCCGCTCTGGATGATGGCCTTCTGGAACAGACCTGCAGGTGCACAACCGTGGGAGACATGCAAATGAGAACCAGCATGGGGTGGAGACATGCAAATGAGAATGTGCATGGGGCGGAGACATGCAAATGAGAACACGCACAGGGCGGAGACATGCAAATGAGACGCGCTTGCGGGGCGGAGAAGTCGCTTTTCACTGGCCAAGAAGGCCGCCCTTGTCTCCCGGGGCTCATGGGCTTCTGGACCCACTGCATTCAGCTCACACACGCCCGAGCTAAATTAAAAACGCATTAATATGTATCTGCAGCAGTTAAAAAAAAAAAGAAAGAAAGAAGGGAAAACACAAAACATGCCCTTTCTTTCTCTTTCTACAATTTCATGGAGTTTTTTTGCTCGTTTGGCTTCAGATCCTCTGCATAAAAACACTCGGTGGAATCTCCCTTGCCCTAAAAGCATGTTTTTTTTTTGTTTTGTTTTGTTTTGTTTTTTGGCATAAAGACAAGTTCTAAAGAACTTGCATCTCATAAGCAAAACTGGCTACGGCTTCTTCATGGGAAAGAAGGAAAAAGAGCCACTGGGCTCGGTTTGGGACTGGAAATCCGGGGAAGCATTTGTAAACCTACCTTTGGCTTAAAAATATTTGGCCTTTACCTTTTATAACAAGAGAAATAACTGAGCCGTGCTTAGAGAAATCTTCAGGGGGGTGTCCAATTCACTATTTTTTTTTTAAATGCCACTCATTTCAAAATTATATCCATGCAAAACTGAGTTTGGTATAGATTCTTCTGTTATATTAAGAAAAAAAAATAGCCCACTGAGTGAAGGACCAGGAAGCCCTTGGGCAGCTTTAGGAGCAGAATTCAGGTGCCTTTCCCATCGTCCATGGGCTGAGTCTACTGCATGGATGGCCACAAGGACGAAGCAATGCTTCTACCTCCCCAGGACAGGCCAGGGCGGCTCTCTCAGCACCGCCGTCTATTGCCCACCTTGTTCCCAGAACTGCAGCCGAAACTCTCGGCTGCAGGAAGCCCTGAGCTCCATCCAGGTCCACGGGTTCAAGCCCTGTCCGTTTTTGAGGTCATGAGAGCCATCCAATACTAGGGAAATAGGAAGGTGAGTTTGGAAGGGTTGGAGGGCTGCCCAGAGGTGACACGGGACGGAGACCGCAGCCAGCCCAGCCGGGCACCGTGTGTCACTCAAAGGCACTTGGGGACCATTTCTGTCCGAGGCCCACTTGGGTCAGACGATGCCCTGACTCTAGGGCTTGCCTCTAAAGAGCGATGTGCTCAAGTCCCTGAAAGAACATGACGTCATCATGTGACCTGTTTGAACATGACGTCATCATCTGACCCGTTTGAACATGACGTCATCCGTTCGAGGCTTTGTAAGTTAAAACGATCAGCTGACACGAAGCTGCCAGAACACGCCGGGATTGCTTCCTTGGGGCTATACTTTCCCCCAAGCACAGCCTCGGGCAATAATTTAGGCAACAGGGTGCAGGTGAGAAAAATATACAAAGCACCTACATGTATGCTAGGAAAATAACCACAGCTTTGCAAAAAAAAACCAAAAAATAGAATGAGAAAAATAACAATCAACTGCAATTCATTTTTCAAACATGTTGTATGCATGTAGCAATAGACGGTCATGGAATCCATTGTTCTCTAGAGATATTACACACCCATCAAAAAGGAATAAAGCAGAATAAGTCAGTGGAAGTAGTGCCCTAGCAAAGAAAAACAATCTCCTCTTCGTCTTGCCCTACTTGCACATCTTAAATAAAATTCTTAAGATCACCACTCCTTTGAGAACAGTTCCTTGTGATTTTCCTCTCTTCTCAGGTTTTGTGGTTTGCTTGGTAGATAACACTACTGTGGTGAACCTCTTCATTGAAATATGTTTTTTTTTTTTGCATATATGCTGTTATTTTGTTGGGCAAGAAAACTAGAAATGGAATTCCTAAGATAAGGCAAGAGTCTGGGTGTATTTTAACTTATACTATATTATATTTTATTTTATTTTGTCAGTTCTGAAGAGCTGAGAGAAATGAACAGTGAACAGGTCATTTTGTCAGAGTGTAATCCTTTCCCAAAACAATCCCCTTCCTCCAATTAGCGTGACTTTGGTGTGTCTGATTATCTGCTCACGTTTATCCTGAAGGCAGATCACGTTGAGAACTGTGATTATTTCTGTTGAGAGGGGTGAAAAAAACCTCCATATTTTTTAGAGAGGAAGGAAGGGAGAAAGAAAACACTGGATTGGCATTTTGAGGACTTTGAAATGACTAGCAGCAGTCAGCAAGGTAGCCAGGTTCAGGAGTGCACACCTGTAATTAATCCCAGTGGCTCGGGAGGCTGAGGCAGGAGGATGGCAAGTTAGAGGCCAGCCTCAGCAACTTAGTGAGAGCCTGAGCAACTCAGCGAGACCCTGTCTCTAAATTAAAAAATGAATAAATAAAAGGGCCGGGAGTGTGGCTCAGTGGTTAAGCGCCCCTGGGTTCAATTCCCAGGACCAAAAAAAAAAAAAAAAACGTTCAGTAACTTGTGTGTCATGCAATACTATGGAGACTGAAGAAGGGGATAGAAAGCTGTCACTCAATGTCACCGCACATTTCTGTGGATCCGGCAGGTTCTTTCAAAAAAAAGATGCTGTGAGAAATCTCAATAAAAATCCTTCTGTCCAAGTTGATGCAAACGGAATGAACGAGCCGGTGGAAATATGCTGCCATCAACCGTGGCAAAACCCAACCCTAAATAGACACAGCTCTGCTCTGCCCGGGACATCGCGACCCAGAGTATTCATTTCCACGGGGCCAGGTAGGTGGCCCGGGGCCCGGGATTTCCCTGCTCCTTCCTGGAGGTCGGAGCTGGGAAGTCTCCAGTTGCTCCAGGACCGAGTGGACAGGAGTGGCTGGCTTTGAGCGGGTCTCTGGGGAGTCCCAGGGGACGTGGGGACACTCTTAGGGAAAGCGATCTGGGTCATCCTGGCCCCATTGACAGAGCCTCTCAATGACCTGGGCATGGATCTTCCAGGTGGGTTCCTGCTGAAAAAGACATTTGCAGGTGAGAGAGAGACAGGGGCCGAGGCAGCGGCTACTCCTCTGGGTCCTGCTGGCTCCATGAGCATGCAGCAGAGACACCCGTGATTCCAGAACATGCAAAAATCAACCTGAACCAGGGAAGCGACTCTTTGAAGCACATGGACCTGTCAGAAATCGATGATCCTGCAGTAGGTAGAGTCGGAAAAATGAGAGAGGCCCCTCCGTCTACTTATGATCCATCAAAATGCATCCCTGCGTTCTACTGTCCTGGGTAACTCATTGGAGTCGATCAAAAATAAAAATAAAGATTCACCATGAAACTAAAAAAAAAAACAAATCTACGCATCTGCATTCCTTAATTATTTTCCTTAGGAGGCTGGTGCAACTGCATTCCTTATCAACTCTTTATTTTCCTTAGGGGGCTGTGCCTATGTTATTTTATAAACACTCTGCCATTTTAGATAGTGCGAAGGTGAGAATTCTGATATTTGCACACGTGTCTCCCACAGACACAGACGGAGGACGGCTATTTTACCGAGTCTGCCCGAAAAGTGAACAGAATTGGAAGTGGATGAAATAAATTCACGGTGGAAAAAAAAAAGAGTCTCCAAAAAAGGTCTTTTGTTCCAATTGTTGCAGAGACAGCTCACTGCGGAGCTAAATGGGAGACACTGTTTAAAGTGAGTTAAAAGAGAAAATAGATAATGTTAATTTGGGAATTTTCCCTTAGAGTTTGCAGAGAGCCTCCGGGGTCCCCAATATGCGCTCAGATGGAAACCCGGGGAACTCTCTTCTTCCTGCTTCTGCAGATCTGCCTGCTCTCCCCTCCCGGAACGCCTCCCGTTACCTTCTGAGTAGTGAGATAAGGTCAGCAGGCTCACGCAGGAGGCTCCGGCCCCTGAGCCGAAGATGGTCACTCTCTTGGGGTCTCCACCGAAGGCCCCCACGTTCTCCTCGATCCACCGCAGGGCCTGGATCTGATCTAGGAGCCCGTAGTTGCCTTTGGCTGCCTGGTCCCCGGTGCTTAAGAACCCTGCAGGGGACACAAGAAGCCCGGCGTCAATTCCAGGGACATTGGCACCCGGCACCATTGGCCAAGATGGCTTAGGGGGTACCCGGCTCCGTCCTCCTCGGCCTCTGATCGCCGGCCCGAGTCTGGGAGAAGATGCTTTGCAGCAGGGAGATCATTCGTGTATAAACACTAGTCAGTGTTTCCCGCAACAGAAAAGCGTTGCATCAGGGGCGAAGGCACAGGCAGGTTTAATCTCAAATATTTACAACAGCAAAGTGAAAGCAGAAAGGGGTTTACAACGTCGGCTTGATTCCAAGAACCGTTCCTTTGCACCTTGTCATCCTCCTTGAAGAAAAAGAAAGGCAATAGGTTTCCAAAGGAATGTCTCCAACAAGGAATGTGGGTAGTCGTGGGTGGAGGGGGTGGGGGCGTGGCAATGGGGTCAAAAGTGTTGAGCAGGATGGAGATTCCTCAGAAATCGTGGAATGGAGCCACCATCTGACCCAGCTAGCCCACTCCTCGGTTTAGACGCAAAGGACTTAAAATCAGCACACTACAGTGACGCAGCCACATCCATGTTTATAGCAACTCAACTCACAATAGCTAAACTATGGAACCAACCTAGGTGCCCTTCAACAGATGAATGGATAAAGAAAACGTGGTATAGACAAAATGGAATATTACTCAGCCTTGAAGAAGAATGAAACAATGGCCTTTGCTGGTAAATGGATTGAGCTAGAGAATATCAAGCTAAGTGAAATAAACCAATTCCAAAGATCCAAAGACCATTTATTTTCTGTGATATGTGGATGGTAATTCACAACCCGGGTGGGTGGGCCAGGGAAGAATAAAGTTACTTTGGATTAGGTAGAGGGGAGTGAAGGGAGGGGAAGGGGTGTGGGGCGGGAAGGACCGTAGAGTGATTCCGAGATTACCACCCTGTGTGCATATATGATTGTACATCATGAACGACCAGAAGAAAAAGAAGTCAGAGTCCATTTATGCACGATGTTCTCAGAGTGCTGTACACTGTCATGTATGACTAAGGAGAACAAATAAATATTTTAAAAAGTAAAGGAAAAAAACAAAAACTAAAAAGTATTTCATTGTATACAAAAGCCGCATAGGTCCCTCTTTTCCATCGCCTTAGTAATATTTAAAATTGAATGCTTAAGTTGTAAATGAGAGGACCTAGGTTGGGGTGTAGCTCAGGGGTACAGCAGTTGCCTAGCATGCCCCAGGTCCTGCATTCAATCCCCAGCACACACACACACACACACACACACACACACACACACACAAAGCACAAAATAATTGCAAACATCATGAGATCACACTCTTACATAGCTCATTTTGAATCACAATTTCTTCCTTCCTCCGTCTCCTTTCTTCCTCTCTTTTTATTTCCCTTCTTGTTGTGCAGGGGATGAGATCCAGGGCCTGGGGCATGTTAGGCAAGCTCTCTATCACTCTCTGTCTATATGCAAAAATATTACAGATAAATACCAAAAAAAAAAAAAAATTCTATTGCTGGTATCACACTCAACAGCCTGAACCAATATCCAGATCTCCCCAGCTGTCCCTCAAATATCAGGAACTGGTGATCTTGATTTTTAATCGAGGAGAATTCTCGAAGATGATAGTCCCAAAGTTTGCCAAAGAGGATCACGTTATCAATTCCCCCCTGGAAGCTATAATCCAGGCAGCTTTGGCATCTATCACAGCAAAGTGATCTGTTTTTCTCTCTCCTTCCCCCTTTCTTGACCATGTAACATAATTCGACCTGGAAAAATGGCTTTCCTCTGGTGAACTCAGGTCATTTCAAGGCAGGATACACTCTTCCCAAAGCAGAATCAAAATTATGCCTCTTTTATTCCTAAGGCATCCTGCACATTTAATTAGTAGCACCAAATTCAATCCACATCGGTCCTGTGTACGCTTTCCGAAATGAAAGAATCGGAAGAAGGAAGGGCGGGCCCGGGTGCAGGTTTTGTGGTTTATGATTTGTATGGTTTTAATGATCTTATTTGCATCTCTCTGACAGAGTCCACAACATTGACCTCTTCTGTTCCATTTCTTTCAAGACCCAGCACCCCAACTCGTAGTCAGGGTCACCTGTCCCATTGAAGACAGATCTGAGTCCCCGGATGACTTAACTTCTGTGGAAACCAACTCTCTCGGGCCAGGTTACCACTCAGAGCTGCAAACCTTCCAGGAGAGTTTCTAAACCTGCAAAACACGGCCCGTCCAGCAGGAGGCGCTGTGCATGCCAGGCAAGATAGTCACCACCAGGGCACCACCTAGTCCTCCTCCCCCCGGGTTTTCCTGAGCCCCCGAAAGGAAGCTCACTCTCTGGGCCAGGAGGAGGCTCAGGAAGGAGAGTATTGGCTGCAAAGAATGGAGCAGCAGGGTGGTTTGCGTTCTCTGATCACAGGCAACACCCCAAACCTGAGGACGACGCAGCAGCATTGAGCTACCTCCAGAGCCAGACGGAGGGGAATGCCCGCCAAGGTCTGCGCGCCAGCCACTTCCAAGGGAGGCAATTTCCTCTGACATGCCCACGGATCTGGGATCCCAGGGAAGGCTGGGGCCGGTCTCAGCCTCGCCCCTGGCTCAGCCTCGCCCCTTCTCTAACGAGCAATCCTGAACCCCTGTTTCTGGCCGGGGAATTGCTCCGTCTTGTCCCGGCACCGTCACGGAAGCTTCCCACTCTTGCTGGAAAACCTGAACCGGGCTTTGCTTGGGCGACCCACAAAGGCGGCCGTCCTGCCGGGTTGGGTGGGGACGGTTGCTCACGCTGCCTGAG
Source organism: Sciurus carolinensis (assembly GCF_902686445.1). NCBI lineage: Eukaryota > Metazoa > Chordata > Mammalia > Rodentia > Sciuridae > Sciurus > Sciurus carolinensis. The sequence goes on from NC_062232.1 coordinate 3,053,397, forward strand.
GTGCTGGGATCACAGGACGTGGCCCTGTTTATCCGCGCTGCAGGGAAGGGGTGCGATCTTCTGGCAGCTCTAGTCTATCCCCAAGGTCTTCCCTGAACACCTCCCTCCCCAGGGCGACCTGACGCTAATGTCCTTTCTGCAGAGAATTCGCAAGCCCCGCCCCCAAAGGAGAGTCCAGACTCCACCCAGCAGGAGCTCCCCCCGCCTCTGAGCAGAAACGTGCACGGCCTCCCCGACGGGAGGCTCAGGAGGAGGCCCAGCCTTGGAAACTGGGTTCTTCCAACACAGCCGCAACCCCAAGTCCCTTCAGTTCAACCGGGTGCGGAAGGGCAGTCTCCCCCCAGCCACCTATTATGGGTTTTCTTCTGGTTACAGAGCGGGGGTGTCTAGGAGACTGAGGCAGCATGAAGACCCCCCCAACCCTGATTCCTGCGACCCAGTCAGGAGGATGTTGGATCTGTCACTCAGAGTGACAGGCAGGAGCTGACTGAAGGGATGGAAAGGGGAAGGGGACACTCTCAAGGGACAGAGGGGTCCTCTCAGAGAGGAGGGGACAGCAGACCTCTCCTGCGTCCAGTTTTATGGGGTCCCAGGGAAGTTTCCAGAGAGTCCCGCCCAGGTCCGCCTCCTGGCTTTTGACGGACAGCAGGGTGACCTCAGACTGTCCAGTCCCCACGGCCATGGCCACTCTGGGTCACCCTGCCCAGGCTGCTGGCTCTCACTGGCACCTGTTCCTGCAGGTTCTATGGTGGAGGAAGGACCCTGGTCTCCCTGAGCCCTGGGACCTGGTCTGTGTCGGGGTCACAGCGTCCCCTTCAGGGTCACTGGGTTCCTCTGGGACATGATTTCAGGCTGCGTCTCTCCTGCAGGGAGCAGGCGGTTGGTGAGGAAGGGGCCGTGGGCTGTCCTCGGAGGCCAGGCAGGGCTGCCGGCCAGTGGCTCCTGGGAACGGAAAGCCCGTGGGGTCAGCACCGGGGGCCGTGGACACGATCCACTGCTGGACCTCGGGTCTCGCCGCCCATGTCCATCGGTTGTCTATCATTTTTTCTTTTCCTTCTCCCTCTCTTTCTCTCTCACCCTGCAATTCAGGGTTGAGGGCAGAGGGTGCTGTTCGCCCACAGCTTGGGATTCGGGGCATGAGGTCTGTCCCTGGGCCAGCTGGTGGCTGGGGTGTCGGGAGGCGGAGCGGATAGGGAGGGGTCTTCCTGAGCTGCCCTGGCCCGCCTTTTCTGTAACGGCAGGGTGATTTTAAAAACATCCATGGCTGCAATATATATGAATCAAGCAGCTCCTTCCATGGAGGGAACTCTGTGCTCCCCCCTCTCTAAGCATTTCAGTGGCAGAAATACTTGGCTTTCCAGATGTTTCTCTCTCTGAAAGGATGCTTGTCAATCAGGAGCTTTGCCCCTAAGAACTGGACAGGAAGGAAAGATCCAGAAGACACGCTGGGGACTAATATATGTTAATGGCTGCTCTGAGGCCAAGATTCTCCCAGAGTCCTGGGGGAACAGGAAGAGCCGCAGTAAAAATACATGCAGGGAGCCAGGCATGGTGGCATGTTCCTGTAATCCCAGAGACTCGGGAGGCTGAGGAAGGAGGATCTCAAATCCAAGGCCAGCCTCTGCTACTCTGGGGATTGAACCTAGAGACTCTTTACCACTGAGCAACATCCCCAGCCCTTTTTATTTTTCATATTGAGACAGTGGCTTAGGTCCTTGCTATTTTGCTGAGGCTGGCCTCCATCTTGCAATCCTCTTACCTCAGCCTCCTGAGGCACTGTGATGATAGGTAGGCACCACTGCACCCAGCTCAAACCAAAGGATTTAAATAATAATTCTTCAGAGAAAAAAAGAGAAAAAAATCACAGAAATCAGGCCAGAAAGAAATCTGTGTGCTAAGAATTAAAAAGAATTCAAGGTAGGGATATAAACAACAACAAAAAAAAATCACAAACTAATATAAACTTAAATTCTTCGGGATGTTTACAGGAACTCACTTTTGAGTCCATTTATTACACACAAATTTTGTGAGCAGACTCCTTGAGGATTTCATGACGTTGTTAGTGGGGCTGAGACGGAGTGGAAGGGAAGACATCCATCTCATTCCATCGCGCTGAGTCCGACTCATTGGAAGGGCGCCTCTATTTTTAGTTGTTTTTCTCCTCGTTTTAGTTACAAAAGAAATAACACTGTCCTTCCTTCTCTGCGAGTAAACGAGGGCACCCGGCCAAAACCCATTTCCAATGCCAACAGAGTGAATCTGAGATCCTTGATTTTTTTTTTCAAAGCAACATCCAAACTAAGCGGCGCGATTTGTTTGGCAGAGCGCCTGTCAAACGTCGGAAGATGATCGACGTCCGGGCTTCGTGGTGCTGGAATTTCGTGCTGGTCTAGTAACAAATCCCTCTGTGCCCACTCTGGGCGGTTTTAAATTCAAAAACCTGATCCTCTCCCATTTCTGCAGATTTGCAGGAGGCTGGCCTTCCGCTGGCCGGTGACGGGCCTCTGGTGTCCTTGGATCTTGCTCCCGGGTCTTGCTCCTTTTGGGATCCTGCGTCTGGGCGCCTGAGCTAACAGCCGCCGCTGTGCTGTCCACGGGCTGCGCAGTCAGGGCCACGCCCCGCGGTTCCCAGTTTGCAGGCGGGAGGTCTGACCCTGTGTCACCTGGTGCCAGCGGACCAGCCAGTCCCGGGGGGGGGGGGGCGCAGGAACCCTGACCCCGAGACCTAGCCGCCGCCCCTCTGCGGATGCATCTGCAAAATCATCGTTCCAACCTGCAACCGCGGCCCCCGCACCTGCAGTTGTCCTGGACCGTGGTTTCCAAAGCCAGAAACCTCAGCCCAGCCAAAGTCCACGCGGAGGAGGTTCCCGGAGTGGATTCCGCGGCTCTGCAATCGGATGCGGTTTGCTTGTGTGGCTGGGGAGCCCGCCCGGGCCTGCTGCGGGCCAGGCCACGCGCTCTGTCAAGGGGACATAAGGGGCGGGCAGAGCGTGGGATCTGGGAAGAAACCAGAGCGCGCATGCTGACCACCGTAGCTGCGTGTTTGATTGGGTGCATGGTTTTTATCTCCTCCTTTTACGCATTCATTGACGGATTGGGTGGTTGCTGGGGATGGAACCCAGGTCTTCCTGCGTGTGGAAAGCGCTTTGCACCTGAGCTGCAGCGCAGCGTGTGTTCGCGCTCACCATCGGCGTCTCTCCGTCTCTGTCTCCCACACGCCTGGAGCCAGCAGGCTGTGGACTCGGACCTTCCTGGGACTCCCGGGTCAGTCTGTGGGGCGGCATCTCACATCTCCAGGTGCAGATGTCCACCTGACGAATCCTTGTGCTCTTTACCTTACACCCCGCCGTTTCCCCTTTAGGCATTTCTAGGTTGCATTTCTACACCCTCCTGCCTTTTAGATGCACGTCCTCCCTCCAGGATGCACCTGGCGCAACCCGGGCGTCTGCAGATTCCCTTGACAACATGGTCTTCCCCTTCCTGTCGCCTCCCTCCAGGATGCACCTGTGCCTCGCAGGACACAGCATGACCTGGTTACCTCCTGTTTTCTACCTGGGCAGCTGCTTCTCAGAAATTCCCTTTGCATCCCTTTCAGGTCAAGGTTCTTTGCGGGAACAGCAATATCAGGGTCATCCCTGGCTCTGGATTCACATGGCAACCCCTTTGTCTTGAATCCGTTGTAAAGCCTGGGCCTCTTACTTCAGATCCCAAAGCTCCTCGGTTCCCGGGTGTGAGCCGGGGGGACCTGATGGTACCCATGTGACATTCCCACCTGGAGGACTAAACGGAACCGTGCGCAGCACATGGCTGGGTACCTGGTATAGAGCAGGCTCAGAAATGGTCCCTGGACAGACTGCTTTCTGCACACTGGAAATCTGCTTCCTGCCCCCTTGGTGGTTTATTCCCCTGCACATAGTAGGCACAGCTCTTCCAAGCTGTGCACCATGTCCAAAGGAAACACAGAGCGGCCTAGGAAGACCGTGAGCTTCAGGTTACGGAGATGGGAAAGTTCTCCCCTCCACATGGAAGCATGCACGTCGTGAGAGAATAAATTTTGCAGGACGATAATGCGTCATCTCTTTATTCAGTCAGCGCAGGGAGCGCTCGCTTGAAAAGCTAAGGCCAAACGAGAGCAAAAAACAGCAGGTTCTCGCCTGTCCCGTGGGTAACGTGGGGTGATTTTTGAAGGGTCCCCTGCCCTTCAGCAAGGTGTTAGCCTCAGGAAAGAGATCACCCAGTGGATTTACCTACACAGTTGTAAAATGTCCAGAAGTTTTATAAATTTTTTACATCTGTGCTTCACTTTGTTTTTTATTAGAAAAATTTAACAGTTATTTGAACTGAATTCGTGTTTTTCACCATCAAATGCTATGCATCGAAGAAGACATAAGTGAGGTGTGATTTGCACCCTGGTAATCCTAGTGACGCAGGAGGCTGAGGCAGGAGGATCCCAAAGTTCAAGGCCAGCCTGGACAATGTAGTGAAGCCCTAAGCCACTTAGTGAGAACCTGCCTCAAAATAAAATTTAAAAAGAATTTAAAAAGTACTGGGGGTGCAATTCAGTGGGTCCAATCTCCAGTATTGCAAAAAATTTAAAAAAAAAAAACACGTTTTTGATGCCAATTTTTTTTTTTTAAATAAAAGGAAGCCATCATGTACAACAAATTTGAATTAAAAGAATTTTTAAAAAGAAAGTCATGTTTTTGGATCTTCATACAATGCAGGATATTGTAAAATGTATGCAAGAAATGACTTTGGGAACCTTGTATCACAATGATATCATCCTCATGAGTCCTTTAACAGGGTGCACATCGAAAACACATTGTCTTCCACAATCTAGCTGTTATGAATTGAACTGCTGTAAACATTGATGTGGCCAACTCAATTCATAGTAGCTAGACTGTGGAACCAATCTAGGTGCCCTTCAACACATGAATGAATAAAGAAACTGTGGTACGTAGACTCAATGGAATATTACTCAGCCGTGAAGAAGAATAAAATGATGGCATTTGCAGGTAAATGCATGGAGCTGGAGAATATCATGCTAAGTGAAATAAGCCAGTCCCCAATAAACAAAGGCTGAATGTTTTCTCTGATAAGTGGATGATGATACATAACGGGGGGTGGAGGGGGTAAGGGAAGAACGGAGGAACTTTGGATTCTGTAGAGGGAAATGAGAGGGGGACGGGACAGAGGTAGGAAAGATGCTGAACTGAGACAGACATGGTTACCCTGTGTACATGCATGATCACACACATGGTGTGAATCTACATTTTGTACAATCAGAGGAACTAAAAGTTGTGCCATTTGTGTACAATGACTCAAAAATCATTTTAAAAAAACACCTTGTCTTGCTCAGATATGCTGCTCTGATCTATTGCAAGGTAAGAGAGGTCACATCCAACATGCTCAGGTGCAAAGGGTACCTTCTAGAAGTGCCTCGGATCTTCTCTGGCTCTGACCATCCGGTGTCCTTTGTGCAAAGAGTTTATAACCTGGAGACCACCACATATTTAAGGATGGTCTTCCCATCTCAGCGCCCTAATCTCAGTTGCACATGCAAAAATCCCTCCACCACATAAAGTAGATGGGGACACAAGACGGGTGATTGTTGCAAGGACCACAGCTTCTCTACCTCCTCGGGGAGCATGGAGTGGCAAGAGATCGTCAGATATTCTGCTGCATTAAAAAGAGTCGCAAAGGTTCTCTCTCTCGATTTGAGGTTGGTTCGTCCTGATTCTTTTTAAAAATTTTAAAATTTGTTCTAATGAGTTGCACCTGACAGCAGAAGGCATGGATGCATTTTGACAGATCAGACATAAATGGAGGGTCATCTCTCATTTCTCTGATTGTCCGTGTTGCAGGATCTCATGGGTCTTAACGGTGTCTCATTTCTGACAAAGACGTCTCCTGTTTGCTTCTCGAGGTTGTGAGGACTCTGTCTTTCTCCTTGGTCTGTATGCTAAGGGTTTTTGTTTCACGTCAGGTTTGGAGCTGTTTCTGAAGAGTCTCACTCCGAGCGTGTTGGTTCTATCCAAGTTGCTTAAACTGGGGAAATATCCTTGGGAGATGGAGACATGCCTTCTTCATCTTTATCCTGGTTAAATAGTTGTCCAACTGGCCGATTCCAGATTCCCTTCCACTCTGCACTCCTGGGTCTTACTGGGTTCCACTGAGCAGCAAGGTCAAGTCAGCAAAGTTCCTTCTGGGCAGGACTTTGAATGAGATGATAGGTATCCAAGGACTCCGTGGATTGCAAAACCCCATAAAATTGGAGTTGCTATTATCATGTGCAGCAAAATACTTATGAAGGGCTTGGGAGGTCAATAGAGCAATGGTCATTGTACAGATATATCAAAGTAGCCCACTGCACACCGTGCATATGAGCAATTACTAGGTGCTCATTTAAAATATTTTTTAAAAGAAAGTAAGTGGCCAACATGTTCCTATGTACACTAACTTGAGCTCCAGATCCAACCACCACGTCTCAAGAGGGACACGTTAGCCCGGTGTTTTTGCACATAACAAACGCCTGTGGAAGGCGCCAAGGTTGAGAGATCGTCTGGTTAAAAAACATGCATATATTTACACTGCATTTTCTCTTCCCAAAGCACAGCAGTACAATCTGGTCTCATTTTTCATCCATGGCGAGTCCCAAGGTCACCAAACACCATAGTCAAGGTGAGGAGGAGCTTAAAATAGAGATTGTAAAGAAAATGGTTCCGTTGTCCCCTTCCCGGATGCTAAATCTTAGGACGCTCTCCTGTTTACCACCGTCTCACTCGGCTGCGCTGGAAATGAATGAGAGACGGAGAGACGAAGAGAGAGTGTGCGTGCGTGTGTGTGTGTGTGTGTGAGAGAGACAGAGGGTCATTTATTTCCTGAAGAGAAATCTGAAGGATGGATCCTGGACGGTGTTCACTGGGTCCAAATCGAGGAGACCCTCTCCCGTCCTTCAGGGTGCGGAGGGCTGAGGAGAGCTGGGTCCCTGCGGCCACCGGATCGAGGTCCGTCTGCACAACCTTGAATTCGCAGGGGAATCTTGCGGGCGTGGGCTTCACTGCCTGGGAATGAGGAGTCCCCTCGGGACACCTGTCTCCGAGCAGGAGGCTTTGGAGGGGGGACGATTGGATCGCAACAGCTGCAACCTCATCAGTCCATCAAAGTTCAAAGGGACCTGCTGGCTGGTCACTGAGGGATGGAGGAGGAGGCACTGGGAGCCACTCTGGACGGGCACATCTTTCCTGAGCTCCTTCCCCGACCTTTCTACTTCTTGGCTGCTGTCTGGGCAGGAGCTCTCCTCCTCCAGGCCCGGCCGCCATGATGTTCTGCCTCAACTTGGGTCCAGAGCTGTGGAGTCGCCCACCATGGACTGAGCCTCTGACACCAGGAGCAAAAAGAATCTTTTCCTAAGTCTAAGGTGTAATGATTAGATCATGAGAGGCGAGACCTAATCGGTGGATTAATCCACTGGAATGGACTAACTGCGTGGCGACTGTGGGCAGGTGGGGTGTGGCTGGAGGAGCTGGGTCACTGAGGACATGCCTTGGGGACTATATCCTGTCCCTGGCTCCTTGGGGACTATATCCTGTCCCCGGCTCCTTGGGGACTATATCCTGTCCCTGGCTCCTTGGGGACTATATCCTGTCCCCGGTTCTCTGGGGACTATATTCTGTCCCCGGCTCCTTGGGGACTATGTCCTGTCCCTGGCTCCTTGGGGACTATATCCTGTCCCTGGCTCCCTGGGGACTATGTCCTGTCCCTGGCTCCCTGGGGACTATGTCCTGTCCCTGGCTCCTTGGGGACTGTATCCTGTCCCTGACTTCTTGGGGACTATATCCTGTCCCTGGCTCCTTGGGACTATATCCTGTCCCTGGCTCCTTGGGGACTATATCCTGTCCCTGGCTCCATGGGGACTGTATCCTGTCCCTGACTTCTTGGGGACTATATCCTGTCCCTGGCTCCTTGGGACTATATCCTGTCCCTGGCTCCTTGGGGACTATGTCCTGTCCCCGGCTCCTTGGGGACTATATCCTGTCCCTGGCTCCATGGGGACTATATCCTGTCCCTGGCTCCTTGGGGATTATATCCTGTCCCTGGCTCCATGGGGTTTTTATCTGGTCCCTGGTGAGCAGAGCTCTCTCTGCTTCCTGGTGCCACGTCCTGAGCTGCTCTCCTCCTCCAGGCCCTTCCGCCATTTTGTTCTGCCTCACCTTGGGCCAGAGCCATGGATTCAGCCACCATGGACTGAACTTCTGAAACCATGAGCCACAACCAACTCTTGCTCCTCTAAGTTGCTCCTGATGGGTATTTTGGCCACAGCGACTAAACACTAACTAAAACACGGATGGTCCCATCCCTGAGGGACCATGAACAATCACTGTTTTTGTTTACATTCGTAATGGAAGGGCATGACTCCAGCCCTTTGCATCCATGAACTGGTGGTCTTTGAAGAGTAAACACAACCCAGCCAAGGTGGAATGTTCTGGGTTCCAGAGGGTAGGCCGTCACCATGCAGAATGGGAAGGGGCTTCCTTCCTGGAGACCATTTCAGATGGCCCATTATAGTGAGTGATCCCGCCAGCCACGACCCAAGAAAATAACCCAGCATCTTCCTGGACCACCTCCTCGTTTGTCACCAACCCCAGAAGTGTGCTTCATAAGGAGACAGGAAGGAAAGAAGAAGGTTTTCTATTCTCAGAAAGAAAAATCCCACAACCAAATGCCTTTGTCCCTCCTTCTCTCTCTTGCTTCATCTGCCAGAAATCGTGAAGTCAGATTTGGGCTGCACATGAGTCCCCACATCCTCAGTTGCTTGGGGAAATTAAATGTACTGGGTGTTGTCTTCTTGGGCTGCCGCAAGTGGTCTTTAATTGGGGCCAAACTGTGTTTAAAAATCACACAAAGATATCTATGCATAGGTATCTGTCATCTACCTGAATTTGCCCTTTTAACAATAACAACAACAACAACAAAGCAAAAAACAAAACAAAAAACAAACAGCAAAGAGAAACCCTCTCTAATAGCTTTTTGAAATGGACAAAAGATCATCATTATCCAGAGTTACCCTGCAAATGGCAGCAGTTCATTCTTTTTTATGGCTGAGTAGTATTCCATAGGTACCACATTTTATTCATCTAGTCATCAGGCGATAGATGTTCAGGTGTATTCCATTCTGTGGCTTTTTAAAGCATGAGTGAATGTGTGTGTGTGTGTGTGTGTGTGTGTTGTGAGTAATTCGTTTGAAATCATCTGCATTCACAATGCTCTACAAGTTATCACTGGTACCTATTTCAAATGTCTTCTCATTACCCAATCACCCTGTAGACGTCTTCACTGGGAAAATTCCTTGAAGCTTGTTCATAGTTGGTATCAACCACACACTGAGTTAAATCCTCTTGATTAGGAACGTCCTCTGTATTTATATCCAACAGCATCCACCAACCTCTCCGCCATTTTGGCTAGAAGACCCAAGTAAGAATCAAGAGCCGGCCACACGTGCACAACGCCACAAAACTTCAAGGTCCTGATTCGTATTGTTCTGTCCTTGCTGTTGCTGCCTTATAATCTGCATGCACCTAAATAAACCGACGGCCAGTGGAGTTGACACACGTTAAGGATGGAGACAGAAACAGATGGGGGAAAACAGACTCCTCCTCTACCAAACTGGCAAAGATTGATTTGATTTCAAAATTAACTGGAATGCCCCATCCCTGAGGGTTTTCCCATCAGCCAACAACAATTTCCTAAAGGTGGAGTCAAGGTTAATTTTTCCAAAACCCAGAGTAATGTCCCGTTTCCAAGAAAGATCCCATTCAGTTCAGGATATTGCTCTGTCCTCTCCCTTAAATGGCTTTAAGGCAGGTCCTGTCATGCCAATAAAGAGCTCTGACGGAGCAGCTGGTTTAACCCAAAACTTCAAATAACCCCTGAAATCTCCTGCACATCACCTGGTCAGTTACAAAGTTCTTTTCACACCTTATTTTAATGGTGCCCCTTGACACTGAGATTCCTTCAGGTGATCAATATTTTTAGGGTTCTGGCTTACATTTATGGAACCACACATGAATGATTTTCCAAGAACTTGGTAACAGTAAATAGTTCAAGATTCACTATTTTTTTTTCTTTTTTCAAATAACTGTATACTAGAATAATTTCTCTCTCTTTATTTTATTATTTTTTTTTGGCAGGGGTGGGTACCAGGCATGGAACCCAGGGGTTGCTGAACCACTGAGCCATATCTCCAGCCCTTTTTAATAATTTATTTAAAAGACAGGTTCTTGGTGAGTTGCTGAGGGCTTTGATAAGTTGCTGAGGCTGGCCTCCAACAGGTGGTCCTCCTACCTCAGCCTCCTGAGCTGCTGGGATTACAGGCATGTGCCACCACGCCTGGTTGAAAGATATTTTTCACTTCCTGAACACTTGGGGATCTTTTAAGGGATATTGATGCAGATGCCAGATTCTCAGGGTTGAGTGTTTTCGGGGACACGCATATTATATACATTATATACATAAATATGCATGTGTGTGTGCGCACACCTCCAAGTAATTTCAATGAAAAGCAAAAAATTTTGAGATCTGCTCCTTTAAAGAGAAGGCAAATAAAATAACAACATCATTTTCGCCATAGTAAAATACTTCCCATTTTGCTAAATGTTGGATTTCTTACCAAATTCGATTGAGCTGTCCTGCTGAGCGATGCTTTTCAAATTTTAACCAGCATGGGTGTCAGGTGCAGAGTTTGTAAACCGAAGGACACTTTGCAATTCCTATGTCCATTTTCAGATTGAGGATGCTCCCCACACACCTGGGGGATTAGATTCCCCAGTTTTGCATTTCCAAGAACCTGCTGGTCAGTGAACCCCATTTTGAGTGCTGCTGAGAAAGCATGTCAATTTCTAGCATTCAGAAAACCCGTCCAAATTATGCCCTGCTTTTCCTCCTCCTGTGCCTCTCCTGAATTACTTTGGTGCACCGGCTCCATTAGGTCCACGCTACTCTTTCTTGTGCATCTGCATGTCCTGCTGAGGCCAGGAAGGAGCTACCTGGGAACCTGTCTCAGAAAAGTGGGTGGAGACGGCCACTAATCCCACTGTCCATAAAGAACACCTCCGACTTTGTTTCAGCTGAGATTTTGCAAAACATGCCTCCTAGGTTTTAGGTCTTCTTTCACAAATGCATGGGTTTTAAAATTTCTCATTGCTTCTGCCTCTATTACCTGGAATTCTATTTCCCATTACCCATTTTATGGTTCCTGCAAAATTCAGCAGGTGCAAGGAAAGTGATTGCTAGGTAGGCAGCACCTCACCGGGCTATGATTCTTCTTTTTCAGCAATATTCACACAAGTGGGATTGAGGGCTCCCATAGGACCAGGGTGCTTTTATTCGGGGTCTCGTGATAAATGCATGCGTTGCTTTATTTATGCATGTTCTTACGGAGTTCCAACCGTCCAGCTGTGGAAAGTCAGGATTCCATGCCGGTGAATTTTGGAGTTTGCGTTTCTAGTCCTTCTTGCTTTATGCATGTAGATGCCTATGCGCTGTAACTGAATTCCTAACGATGTTTCTCTTTGCTACAGGAATTCTCTTCCTTATGCTCTTTGGCACTCTCAATTTATGGGAACCAAGATACATTGTTTCAGCCTCCAGGGGTAAGAAAACATATAGAAAAGATCACATCCCAAGGAAAGAAGACCCCATCTGCAAGGAGACCCAGGCACACAGTCCCTACCTACCCTGGTTGAGGGCATCAGAATCGTTTCAGGGAGAAAGAAAAAGGCAGCCGCCAGGTGGTTCCTGGCTCTGCCAGTTCTGCACCCAGCTTGGGATGCGCCACCCTCTCTGGCAAATCTCAGAAACGCCTGGACATAAATGGCAGAGCGCGCCGTATATCGTGTCTGCAGAGCTGAAGGAAAATCGTGAAGGATTAAGTTTGGTGCTCGGCCGAAAGCAAAGGTGTCTGTGGATGGAGGTCCACCAACAGGTGCAGAGCCCGGCGAATCCATGTTCCCCGTGCCCGCGTCTCTGTGGAAATGCCAGCAGGGGCATAAGAGCAGGTCCCTGTGGGTTTCACGCTGGCAGCTCCGAAAGCGGAACTTCCCTGCGGAGCTGCTCAGCAGGGCTCCCTCCCTGGCTTCCTCCTCTGTCCACCTGACCACCATGCTTCTGTGGACCTCTGGCCTGGAGCCCGGCTCGCACCGCCCCATGGCTGACTGGGCCCACTTCTGCTTCCACCTCCAGCTCCAGCGCCTTCCACCCTGAGCTGGCAGAGCCTCGCCCTCCTCAGAGAGGGCGCCACCCCTGAGCTCCCACGGCAGGACGGTGACCCCGCGTCCAGTTACGTGGTGACACCTTCCAATTCACACTTGGGTCAGAGCCTCTCTTTGAAGAATCCCAGGGAAACGGAGGGATGATGTGGATGGAGAGCCTCTGGCTTCACCTGCTCTTAGTTACAGGCTGTCCTCCCTGATTGTAGAAGGCGCTGGGCACATCAGTCCACGACTGGTAGATTAGATAGATGGACAGATGGAAGGATGGATAGATGGATGGATGGATGGATGGATGGATGGATGGATGGATAGATGGATAGATAGATGGTTAGATGGATAGATAGATAGACAGGATGGATAGATGGATAGATGGAGAGATGGACAGATGTATAGACAGATGGATAGATGGATACATAGGATGGATAGATGGATAGATAGAGAGATGGATACATAGATGGATAGATGGAGAGATACCATAATGGTTTGGAAATGAGGTGTCCCTCAAAGCTCATGTGTGAGACAAAGCAAGAAAGTTTAGAGGGGAAAGGATTCAGTTATGAGACCCTTAATCAGTGGATTAATCCACTCGAATGGACTAACTGGGTGGTAACTACAGGCAGGTAGAGTGTGACTGGAGAAGCTGCGTCACTGAGGACTTCCCTTGGGGACTATATCCTGTCCCTGGATCCTTGGGGACTACATCCTGTCCCTGGCTCCTTGGGGACTATATCCTGTCCCTGGATCCTTGGGGACTATATCCTGTCCCTGGATCCTTGGGGACTATATCCTGTCCCTGGCTCCTTGGGGACTATATCCTGTCTCTGGCTCCATGGGGACTATATCCTGGCCCTGGCTCCTTGGGGACTATATCCTGTCCCTGGCTCCTTGGGGACTATATCCTGTCCCTGGCTCCATGGGGACTATATCCTGTCCCTGGCTCCATGGGGTTTAGATCTGGTCCCTGGTGAGCAGAGCTCTCTCTGCTTCCTGGTGCCACGTCCTGAGCTGCTCTCCTCCTCCAGGCCCTTCCGCCATTTTGTTCTGCCTCACCTTAGGCCACAGCCATGGAGTCGCCCACCATGGACTGAGCCTCTGAAACCATGAGCCACAGATAAACTTTTTCTCCTCTAAATTGTTCTTCTCAGGTCTTTTGGAAACAGCAGTGAAAAAACTGACTTCAAGTTCCTTGGGTGGATATTCTAGGACCCGGAAAAAACCCTTCTCCAGCATAAACCGGTAGACACCCTTCAGTCTCCTGTGTCCAGCGAGGGGGTGTTTGAATGTCAGAAACCCTCTCTCTGTCCTTGGATCATGGATCTCTGCCATCTTGTGAGAACCTGTCCTAGGAGGAGCCAGGAATCGCGGTCACACGTGGTAGATCTGTGATCACCCCCCTCTCTACCTCCAGTCGGTTCTCCTCACACTTCCGAAAACCCTCTTTCCTCATCCCGTAAACACCCACCACCTTATTTTCATGGGTAAAGGGGTGAGACCGGCTGTCTACTTCCCTACTTGGCCACCTTTCCAATAAACTCTTCAGCACGACTCATTGTTCCAGTGACCAGCATGCGGTGCAGCGGACACAGGGTCCTCGTTCAGCAGCTCCAGGGTCTGGTGGGTATTTTGGGGTCCGTGACTCTGTTCTTTTAAATCAGTGCCCACGTCCACCCCTTCCCATGCAGATGTTCATCTCTGACTTGGAGGAGAGCTTTACACCCACGCATAAAACTGCCCGTCAGACGTTCCGTCTGGGTCTGATCTTTCTGGAAGGCCCACGTTTGGTTGCCTGTCCTCATGATAAATTTGACAAAAACGTCTTGTTTTCTCTGAAATCTTGGTTGTGTTGCATAAACAAGATGAAGTTCTCGGTGGGTGTGGTGGTGCCCACCTGCTCTCCCTGTGATTTGGGAGGCTGACGCAGGAGGCTGGTAAATTGGAGGCCGGCCTCAGTCACTTAGCGAGACTCTGTCTCAAAATTAAAAAAAATAAATAATAATAATAATAAGAAATGATGGGGGATGTGACTCAGGGGTAGAAACCAAACCAAAGAAAGCAAGGAAACCATTATGGTCTGTTAAGCTCCTACGCTTGTCTCTCAAAGTCACACAGGAAACCTTTTTTTCCTCAAATATCTGCTTGAAATCCTCCATCTGCTCGATTAGGTTAGTCCCCGTGAACCATATCTTCCTCCAGCAATTTCCATCCTATGCTTTCGTAACAAGGATATCGAATCAACAAACAAGCGTATGCCTGTCTTCCTGGGTGACAGGTGACCGCTGGGTCCGCTCCTGCCCAGCAGCCGGGTTCTCAACCTCAGGGGGGACTGAGCACAGATTCTTTCTCCTGGGGAAGTCGGAGGCTAACATACGCGAACGTACCACCCCTGGTCTCTTTTCTGGGCGGGGGCTCTGCACATCCACCCTCTGGGAAGAGAATGGGCGTGTGTCCAAGTGACGGATCGGGCACAGGTGTTGACGCGATTCCCGTCGTGCGGCCAGGAAGGGGTCACTTCCCAGCAAAGACCTGGGTGCTGCCTGACACCTGCTCCAGTAGGGACTGCGAGCTGGGACCGGGGAGACCTGTCTGCGTGGCCAGGCAGACTCTGCACGCTCAGCGCCTCCTCCCCTGTCAGTCAGGTGGAGAAGCCTCTGCAGAACGGGGGCTCCTGGGACCCCAGCCACCCCCAGGGCACTTTCTCCGTGTGCACATGAGCCTATTTTCTCTTAGGTCACCTTCTCCAGGTCATTTCAGGCCACCCTGAGAAGGGGAGGGACAACCTCCCTTTGGGCCCTGCTGGGAACCGCAGGGCGGTGGACTTCACGCATCAGGGAAAAACGGTTTCCCAAAGTGACCCGACCAGAGGAAGAGGTGGAGAAGAGGGTTGGCCAGTCAATTCCGGGAATGCGTTTCCATCAGGTGCAAAGGATACGGGGGCACAAAAGGCTCCGGATGGGACAGCGCAGGTGACAAGTGACATTCTGTGACCAGGGAGGCATGGCACTCTTTACTAAGTCACTGGAAAGAAGTCAGACTCCACAGGAACCCAAGGGCTCCAACAGTGACATTCGGGGTGCAGGGAAAGGACCAGGTTTGAGCTCTGAGGCTCAGCACAAAACTCGGCTTAAAATTCCATTCAGTTTTTGTCGGGTGCCACGTCCTGAGCTGCTCTCCTCCTCCAGGCCCTTCCGCCATTTTGTTCTGCCTCACCTTGGGCCAGAGCCATGGGGTTGACCCACCATGGACTGAACCTCTGACACCATGAGCCCCAGATAAACTTTTCCTACATTAAGTTTAGAGGTGAAATGATTGAGTTGAGTGGTGTAAACTTAGAGTGGATTAATCCACTTGAATGGACTAACTGGGTGATGACTGTATACAGGTGAGGTGTAACTGGAGGAGCTGGGTCACTGGGGACATGCCTTGGGGACTGTATCCTGTCCCTGGCTCCCTGGAGACTATATCCTGTCCCCGTCTCCTTGGGGACTGTATCCTGTCCCTGACTCCATGGGGACTATATCCTATCCCTGGCTCCTTAGGGACTATATCCTGTCCCTGGCTCCTTGGGGACTATATCCTGTCCCTGGCTCCTTGGGGACTGTATCCTGTCCCTGGCTCCATGGGGACTGTATCCTGTCCCTAGCTCCTTGGGGACTGTATCCTGTCCCTGGCTCCTTGGGGACTACATCCTGTCCCTGACTCCTTGGGGACTATATCCTGTCCCTGGCTCCTTGGGGACTATATCCTGTCCCTGGCTCCATGGGGACTGTATCCTGTCCCTGGCTCCTTGGGGACTATATCCTGTCCCTGGCTCCCTGGGGACTATATCCTGTCCCTGGCTCCTTGGGGACTGTATCCTGTCCCTGGCTCCTTGGGGACTATATCCTGTCCCTGGCTCCCTGGGGACTATATCCTGTCCCTGGCTCCTTGGGGACTGTATCCTGTCCCTGGCTCCTTGGGGACTATATCCTGTCCCTGGCTCCCTGGGGACTATATCCTGTCTCTGGCTCCCTGGGGACTATATCCTGTCCCTGGCTCCTTGGGGACTATATCCTGTCCCTGGTTCCATGGGGTTTAGATCTGGTCCCTGGTGAGCAGAGCTCTCTCTGCTTCCTGGTGCCACGTCCTGAGCTGCTCTCCTCCTCCAGGCCCTTCCGCCATTTTGTTCTGCCTCACCTTGGGCCAGAGCCATGGAGTCGCCCACCATGGACTGAACCTCTGAGACCATGAATTAAAACTAATCTTTCTTCCATTCAGCTGATGTTATTAGTTATTTTTCACAGGAACAAAAACTGACTAAATTATACAACATAATTATTCCAATGACCCAGTAAAAAAAAAATTGAAAGAGAGGAAATGATTATCCTCAAGGAAATCGATTTCAAATAGGAAGGAGTCAAATAAGAAGTCAAAATGACATTGGTGGATGTAGTCGGCAGAAAATAAACAAAAAACCAAGTGAAGCGAATAATAAGTAATCAGGGAACAGAGTTTAAGAAATTAGCAGACTGAAAGAACTTTAGAGGAAGACCTTTAGGTTGACAGACCAAATGAAAGAACTTTCCTACAAGGATTCCTAAGAACAAAGGAATAGAAATGTAATTATTGGAATCATTGATACCAAGAAGGTGTTGAAATATCAGGTAACACAGGGAAGAATGTAAAAATAGACCAGGAGACACTGGCTGATAAAATAATGAAGACACACTTGAAAGAAGAATATACAAGGAACTAATATTGAATGAGCATTAGAAGACTTATAATTACAAAATTTTAGACCATTGAAAACAGACAGAAAAATTATAGGGTGTCTCATTGCAACACAGCCCGGGGCTGATGGACCCCAGACCTGACCGCTCTCAGCTCCGCAGGCTGCAGCCCAGGTCCAGGCGGGGCAGACTTGGGGCTGCTGAGGCTGCTTCCTGCTCACAGATGGCGCTGCTCCTGGTCCTCACAGGGTGGACGGGCAGGGGGCTCTCTGGTCTCTGTAGAAGGACCCTGGTCCCCTTCCTGGGCTGCACCCATGAGCTCAGCCCCTCCCAGAACCCCACCTCCCACACCAGCACCTGGGGGTGAGGATTTGGCACAGGAACTTGACCAAGGAACACACATCTTCTGATCCTAGTGTGGATAAAGGATAATACTGCAGTGAGATCGTTGTGATGGGCAGACATGCTTCTAGCCAAGGACCCTCAAAAGTGCACAATGTGATGGTAAGAACATCACAGGAAGATGAGGTGGATGCACTCTGGCTCTGAGAGAATACATAGCACCATCTGACCTAGACTCCCTTTCAAAGTAAAAGCCATTAAGAGCACAGACATGTATTGCGATTCATAAGCTCAAAATCATCGGTCAGACTTGACAGACCAAAGCCCTTTTTCAAGCACACAGAAATGTCTTTAATAATCTGAACAGGGGGAGGACAGAGACCTTTCCTAATTTCTCATCTCAGAATCTAAGGCTGTAAAAGCAAAAATTAGTGTAAAAAATAAGATCTCAAAATCTGAGCTGATAGCCTGTGTGAGATCCTGGGTTCAGGTCTCAGCACTGAATTCTTTTTTTAAATAAACCGATCAAAAAACAAGAATCTATATATATTGTACCTACATTCAGTGGCACATACCTGTGATTCCACCTGCTTGGGAGGCTGAGGCAGGAGGATTGCAAATTGGAGGCCAGCCTCTGCGAATTGTGAAGCCCTCAGTCACTTACCTAGACACTGTCTCAAAATAAAAATGAGTGGGGATGTGGCTCAGTGATTAAGTGCCTCTGGGTTTAATCCCCAGTATCAAAAGCAGAGAAAAATAAAGAAAGTAAGGAAAAGGAAAAAAATAAATCTATATTTAGTACCAATCTCATACCCAGAGGCCCCAGGAAGGAATAGGGTCTTGTCAGTATTCTGGCTTCAGTGACCCTGGGAAGAAAACCACATTAAGTCACACTATGCCAGAATTTCTGATGCACAGAAGCTTTCTTTTGGTTGCTAAATTTATCATGATTTATTATGGTGGCATTGGAGTAGTAAAGCAGCCAAATACAGAAGAGACGACCTAAGGGGGGAAAAAAAATAACAACTAAGGTCTTTGCAAATACACACCTCTATTTATATCCACATGCAATTACACGCAGCTTAACATAAATTCAGCTAATCAGGGGAAATAATGCTGTTTTCAAGTCCATCAGAGGAAGCACCAGGCTTTGTAATGTTGTTAGCCAAGTTCATTACCTTTTAATGAATGAAACCTCTGCATTTTTGTGTAAAATTTCCCAGAAAATTCAAATGAGTAGAATGAGTGTTTTTGTTTTGTTTTGTTAGGCTTTTGGTACTAGGGTTTGAACCCAGGAATGCTTAACCACTGAGCCACCTCTGCAGACCTTTTTAGTTTTTATTTGGAGATGAGATCTTGCGAAATTGCTTAGGGCCTCATGAAGTTGCTGAGGCTAGCCTCCAACTTGTGATCCTCCTGCCTCAGCCTCCTGAGCTGCTAGGCTTACAGGCATATGCTACTCTGCTCAGCTGAAATGAGCGTTTCCTTAGTCAGTATATGGAGTTAATATAAATTGGTGATAAAACCAGGTAAGAGCAGCAGAAGAAAGGGAAATTACTACATATCATATTTTGTATTGAGATGCAAAAAAATCCATAAGGAATATATAATTAGCAACACTTATTAAAACAATATGTTTCACAACTAAGTTTAACATTAGAACGTCCAAGTGTATAATTTAGTAAAAGAAGCAATTAAAGGTAAAATTTTGATGATCTAAAAAGATAAAAGATAACTAGCTGATGTATGATTTTATGTCATCCAATGAAGAATATTACCTCATCTGACCAGGCATAGTGGTGTTTCCCTATAATCTAAGCTATTTAGGAGGCTGAGACAAGAGGATCACAACTTGGAGGCCAGCCTCAGCAACTTAACAAGACCATAAGCTACTTAGTGAGATCCTGTCTCGAAATAAAAATAAAAAGGGCTGAGCGTATAGGTCGGTGGTTAATGCCACTGAGTTCAATCCCTGGCGTCGTAAAAAGTTGGGCGTTTAAAAATGTCCCACCTCTTCAGACGTTTTCAGCCCACAGGATGTATTTTTAAATAGGCACAAAAACCACAGCCTAGAAAATAGGTGTAAAAACTTTTCTATTTTTCCAACAAGGAATATGTGCACAGTAGCTCTACTCACAAAAGGTGGCTCTAGATCAAATTTCCAGAGTCAGAAATGCTTAACTATGTTAGGACAGCAGCCCAGAGCTTGGGGGTCCAAGCATCAGCGAAGAGAGAAAAGAAGTTGCTTCAGACGTTATCACAGTTAAACACCAGAAACACACTGTTTGGTACAAACTTCCAGGTGGAGACGAAGATTTAGTGAATTTACTGGTAAAAAAATGACAAACAGACCCCACTTAATAGATGATAAGGACGATGCTGGTCGCAACAGCGTTTTAGAAACTAAAAGGAGGAAATCACATAAAATTCAGAAAGGCCACTATCTTTAGGGGGTCCTAAGTCATAAACCCAGAAAAAAAAGAGACAGAGATCCAAGACTGTTCCCGAAATCTTGTTTCCACGGGCTCTATGCACAGAAGGATGCACTTTAATTAATGTCCAACTGTTACAAGGACTGTGATTTTTTTTTTTCCTGCAAAGAGAACTTCCTTTAATAAGAAAAAAGGGCAGTAAAATGATCTAAGAAAATAGGATGGTCAAAAAAAGAAAAAAAAAAAAACATATTTAAACCTAGATGCATCATTTCTGAAACCGTAGGCCCAACACAGAGGTTTAAAAGCACCCCTTGCATTTTCTAACCCTGCAAACCTGCAAGTTTACGTTTGGGGTCGAGTCTGGGATGTTTGCAAGGGCTGTTTATGGAAGGCGATTGCAACGGTGCAAGTTTTCATGTTTCCCAGGCGACTGACCCGGGCATTTCCTCATTTGCTACAACAATTTCATCAAAAGAGTTAAAGCCTCAATTAATGTTTGAAGAGGCATTTACGGGATGGGCTTGGAAACTAAGGGTGTGTCCTTACCCGCTGGCACGGAAAGGGTCATGGGTCGCACCAGGGGTTCTGGCGACGCCCGCGAATGTTGGAGAGGATTCGCGAATGTCGGAGAGGATGAATGACGGAGAGGATTCGCGAATGTCGGGGAGGATTCGCGAATGTTGGAGAGGATTCGGGGCCGGGCCTCCGGGGGCTTCTGATGCCTGATGCTGTTCCCGGAACGGGCAGGGGGCCAGTTATTCAAACTGGAACCAGAGCCAAGAGACAGGATGCGGCCTCTAAAGGGCTGGGCCAGCCCTGTGCATGTGGGCCTCTATTAATAAAGGCCGCGTTTATCAATGTTGAAGCCAGAGTCACGCTCGGGAAAGAGTCGCCTCTGGAAGAAGCTTCCTGAAGCTGCCAAAGGCAGAGTAGGAGCCCCAAGATCACAGTCTGTGCTCGCAGATCTGCTGAGGGATCCCCAGGAAGGTCCCCCGGCTGAGGGAGGCCGGGTCAGGACCCATGTAAAAGGTGGACTTACTCATCATTATGATTCCGGGCTCCTGGCTTCTCCTCGCCTCTTCTCTTAAATATGCTGAACGCTGCCAGGTATATTGGCCCATGCCTGCCATCCCAGCGACTTGGGAGGCTGAGGCAGGAGGACGGCAAGTTGGAGGCCAGCCTTAGCAAGTTAGGGAGGATCTCAGCCACATGGTGTGACCCTGACTCAAACATGGAATATAAAAAAAAAAAAAAAAAGGCTGGGGATGTGGCTCAGTGGTTAAGTGTCCCTGGATTCAGACCTCAGTACCAAAAAAAAAAAAAAAAAAATTATATATATATATATATATATACACACACATATACATATATATTCAATGCTAACATATGTATGCTAAAAATCACACACATATATACATATTTATTTATGCTAAAATATTTGTATGCTAAAATCACACACATATACATATATATGCTAAAATATATGTATGCTAAAAATCACACACATATATATTTATTTATGCTAAAATCACACACACATATATACATATATATGCTAAAATATATGTATGCTAAAAATCACACACATACATATATATGCTAAAATATATGTATGCTAAAAATCACACACATATATACATTTATTTATGCTAAAATCACACACACATATATACATATATATGCTAAAATATTTATGCTAAAAATCACACACATACATATATATGCTAAAATAAATGTATGCTAAAATCACACACATATACATATATTTATGCTAACATATGCTAAAAATCACACACATATATACATATTTATGCTAAAATATGTAAAAGCTAAAAGTCACACACACATACTCACATAATATCTATTTATGCTAATATATATATGTTAAAAATCACACACACACACACACACACACACACAAGCACATAACTCTGTACACACAGTGGAGTATTTTTCTATCTTCTTTTGGACTGAGGTGGGTCCTGGGGATGTAACCAGGGGCAATTCACACCCCCATCCCATTTTTAGCTTTATCTGGAGACAGGGTTTCGCTAGGTTGCTCAGAGCAACATGCTCAATTGCTTAGGGGCTGAGGCTGGCCTCCCACTAGCAATCAGTCCTCTGGCCTCAGCCTCCGGAGCTGCGGGGACCACAGGCGTGCACCAGGGCACGCAGCAACCCAGCTTTTTTCTGAACCTGGATGCACCTGAGGTTCCCGTGTTGGAAAACCCTGTAGAGGAAAAGCGAAGGAGAGAACACCAAAGCCCCAAGTGCCCACGTTGCCACGTAGCCCTGTGCGTGCCTGGGGATTTGGCCTCCCTCCCTCGGGAGCGCGGTTCCGAGTTCCCTCGGTGGCAGGAGAGGGGCCGTTTGGGCGGAAAGCTGATCTCAGTCTCTGCCCAAGTTGCATCTGGATCCTGAGTTGGTCCCAGGTTCCATCTCGTCCCTGGTGCCCCGGCCGAGTGCCCGGGTCTTCGGAAGGCGGCTGGGATTTCTGTGCAACTCTGGGGATGTCGCAGGTCCAGCCCTGCGCGCGTCACCTGGTCCCCACGGGGCTGGAGAAGGAGCTGCCGAAATGACCCCTTCTACTTGCGACTTTGCATCCTAAGGAAGCCAGCGACAGGGACCCTGCAGCTTTCCAAGGGCCGGGTTCCGTTCCAAAATTACACGGGAAGGGAGCGAGTCTGGAAGGAGCGCCTCCAATAATCCGGATTCGTCTGCAGCCCTGACCACGTGGCGCGAGGCGGCAGCCGGCTGTCCCTGCCTTTAACTCCCGGAGGATCCTGCTGCCCCGACATGGTGTCTGTTCAAGTCTTTCCTGGAGCTGGATGTCCAGCCCCGGGGGACAGAATCAAAGTCCAGTGGCCGACCCTTCAGGCTGGGGACCGCCGAGCGCGCAGAGCAAACCCGCAGCATCGCCCTGGCTGCTGGGGCGGGGGAGGCCCAGAGAGGAGGCCGGGGCAAGGTGGCCTCACGCACCACTGCGCACGGTTCCCGCGCCCTCTGAGGCACTCGGTGCAAAGGAAAGCAAAACGCTCCGCTGTCACGCTCCGCAGGACAAAAGCGAAGGGCCGGCTTTCCAGGGGTTCCGGCCGCACCTCTAACTTCAGCTCCAACTTTGCGCACGACTTGAACCCGGGACCCTTGCGAAAGGCGCATCGTTCGTCCCAATTTCTGCTCGGGCGGCGGTTCTCAAGGGGACTCCGAGTCCAGAGAGAGGTCGCGCCCGGCCTGGCGACAGGTCTTCCACGCACCCTGTTCCCAGACGCTGATTCCATTACCTTCCACGGAAGCCCTGCCGCGCTCAGGCTGGGGAGGGACGGGGAGTCCCAGCCTCAGGAAGATGGGGCCTCCACGGAGTCCCGTTAAGGCTCAAGAGACTAAAAGGAATCAGCACCAGGGAGACAGACTGGGTCCTATTTTCTAGGGGAATAAAATATTTTTTTTTCCTTGTTCTTTTTCTGCTCATTTTAGCTGAGTTCAAGGGGACCGACTTTGAGAAGCTACTTGCAAAGACCTGTCTGTCCTTCGTGACTGCATGGCCACACGGATCCTGGCACCAAGAAAACGGTTAAAACATAAAGAACAAGAAGCAGAAATGACCCAGCCAGGCGAGTGCTTGATGCAGTGGCCTGAGACCATCTCCCTCCAGCGATCTCACCAACTGAACCAAAGATAAATGTGAGCCCAGATGAATCCTGACCAGTCGGGGTGAGCGGGAGAGGTATTCCAACAGCCAGCACTGCCTGCGTTCAAGGCACAGGCGAAGACATTGCTGCCCAACTTAGAAGAATCAACTGGAAACAACTCAAATCGGCCAATTAATTCAAGGGAAAAACCAGGTGACTTTCCTGGGTCAGTCTGAGTCCTACAAATAAGCTCTCCTTACTGAATTATCTCAGGTCCTAAAGGAACTTTGGATAAAACAAATCAGGATACAGAGAGAGGACACAGCAATCTCTGAGATGCTGTGCACACCTGTAATCCCAGCGGCTCAGGAGGCTGAGCCAGGAGGACGGCAAGGTGGAGGCCAGCCTCAGTCACTTAGCAGGGTCCTAAGCCACTCAGAGAGACCCTGTCTAAAAATAAAAAAGATAAAAGAACTGGGGTTGTGGCTCAGTGGTTAAGCACCCTGTGGATCAAATCCTCTAGTACAAAAAAAAAAAAAAAAGAAAGAAAAAAAGAAAAAAAGAAAAACCCAGAAAGAAAAGAAAAAAGATGAGATGGTAAATCCAAACTTCAGACAGGAAATATTATAACTATGTAAATGAAAATAGTGTGATTATTTAAAAAAAACAGTTTAAATTTTAGAGCAGAGAATTAGATTGGAAAAAAAGAAAGAAAGAAAGAAAAGTCAAGGTACTTTGTTCCGGAAAACACAAGATTTCCAAAGAAGGGAAGGATCTCGGAAGGTCTTCCTGTGCTCCTCGCCGTGATTGAAATCTGATTAAAAATGCAATTTTGGCCCCGTGGCTGATTTATGGAAATGCATCTGCTTTGATTCACGGCTGGAGTTGGACGGGCGAGGATCTGACTTCTGATTACTGAGAAGAGGAGGAAAAGTCAGAGGGGCGCCGGGAGCGTCAGCTGGCGGGCGTGGCGTGGGTGGCTGCCTGGTCTCTGCAGGGCCGCGGCGTCACCCCTACCCCTCCCTGAGTCCTTTCAGATGACACGGACACCAGACTGAAACGGGTCACATGAACAGGACAGCCACCCCTGCATGAGACTAGGTGAACTTCAGTGAGGGGAAGTTTGAGAAAAATGGAGGAAATTCAAGAGACCACAGAGTTGAGTGGTTTCAGAAGGGCCTGTGTTGAAGGCACCCAGGTTGGTCCCACAGTTTAGCCACTGTGAGTTGAGCTGCTATAAACACTAATGTGGCTGTGTCACTGTAGGGTGCTGATTTTAAGTCCTTTGGGTATAAACCCAGCAGTGGGGTAGCTGGGTCACATGGTGGGTCCATTCCAAGTTTCCTGAGGACTCTCCACACTGCTTTTCAGAGAGGCTGCGCCATTTTGCATTCCCACCAGCCACGCGTGAGTGGACCTTTCCACAGATGAATGGATGAAGGAAATGTGGTACATCTACACAATGGAATATTACTCAGTCATAAAGAAGAATGAAATGATGGCATTTGTTGGTAAAGGGACAGAGCTGGAGAATATCATGCTAAGTGAAATAAGCCAAACCCAAAAAACCAAAGACTGAATATTCTCTGATGTGCAGAAACTAATTCACAATAAGGGGGGATAGGGAAGAACAGAGGTGCTTTAGATTAGGTAGAGGGAGTGAAGGGAGGGAAGGGTGTGGGGCAGGAAGGACAGTAGAGTGAACAGACATGGTGACTCATGTGCATGTGTGACTGCATGACCATGTGATCCTGCAACATGGACAGTCAGAAAAATGAGAGGTGACCCTCCATTTATGTCTGATCTGTCAAAATGCGTCCATGCTTCTGCTGTCAGGTGCAACTCATTAGCACAAATTATAAAATTAATTTAAAAAGAATGTATGTTGAGTCTTTTAAACTAAAAAGGACACACAATTTGGGGTGAGGGTCAGCCAGAGCAGAGGGCAGAGGGGAACTGGTTGGTGGGGACATTGAGCTGCTACCTAGACCAGAGCTGAGGTTGAGCAATCATGGCAAGAGACTTTATTGGGCTCTTCCTGAGGAAGTGCCCTGGGAGATGATGGTGACACAAGAATTGGTGATAGGGACATAAACTGGAGACAGAAAAGGACATCCAGGCAGAAGGGGAACCAGAGAGGTCCAAGCATGAGAAGCTGTCATCACTGGCTTTGGAGATGGAAGCTGCCATAGCAGCCAACAGCAATGAATCTGAGGCCCTGAGTGCCCACTGGGTGGTGGAATTTCCCAGGGAGAGAGGGATCATTTCTTCTTGAACCACGATGTCCTCCCCGTTAGTGAACCATATATATACGATGGAATATTACTCAGCCATGAAGAAGAACAAAATGATACCAGGCTAACCAAAGCCTGTCAGAATCATTTAGGGATTGATTGTCTTTTCATTCTTAGCCCCAGATTGACTCTCTGGGGTTTCAGTTACCCACTCTCCACTTTGGTCCAAAAATATTAATTGAAAAATTCCAGAAAGAAAAAAAAAATCATTCCTAATCTCTAAACAGTTCCAAGGAGCATGCAGAGACATTTCTCACCGCCCTCTCTGTCCCTCTGGAGAAGCAAGACAGATCTATGTCCACCTGGGATATGTGGCCCACCTGTCGGTCACCTAGTCGCCGTCTGGGTGATCAGGCAGACTGTTGAGGGACCAGAGAGGTTATGTTCCGGGAAGGTGGTCACCCAGTACCTAACAGCGTCACAGCGCTGGTGTCAATCAACTCACTTGGTCTTATCACACAGGCCACGCGGTCATCTCACGTCACCTCAAGAAGGGACAGAACAACGCCGTCCGATGTTTTAACACGAAGACCAGAGGCACCAGAGTGTCACGGCAGAGCGTTGGCACGGTGACCCAATTTCGCGTTGTTAACCTCTAACTCTAACCTGCAAGTTCAACGTCATCGGACAACAATACGCAGCGTCCACGGGCTGTGGGACTCTCTGCGGTTTGAGGGCTTGACCAGGAAGTCTGGAATCACACCCTCCACGGGAAGGGCAGCTGTTGCATGCGGACCGGAGAGAATCCCACACAAGACCTGCGGGGACCGGGCGGCTCAGGAGGGAGCGGCAAGGAAACGCAGCCGGGGCGCCATCTTCACCCACCCGCTTCATAAATCCACGACTGCACGTCTTCTCCTCCGAAAGACGCAACTCGCCAGGTGAGTGAAGGGTCCCTGCCCCTGACTGG
The DNA here is from genome assembly GCF_902686445.1 of Sciurus carolinensis. NCBI lineage: Eukaryota > Metazoa > Chordata > Mammalia > Rodentia > Sciuridae > Sciurus > Sciurus carolinensis. The sequence goes on from NC_062232.1 coordinate 3,079,982, forward strand.
ACGCGCCCTGCGGATCCGCGATGCACCGGGAAGCTCAGACCACCTGCCCGTCCATGGAAGTCCTGCTACGAGTTCCCTTACGGGGTCGCCCTCCGTCGGACCCAGACCACAAGGCTTCCCTACCTTCCAGGAGCTCACGAGAGACGGCATTTGAAAACCATGCAGGTGTTTTATGACTTCTTTGCTGAGGAGCAGAGAGGTTGCCGGAAGCGCCTCTGATCTAATGCAATAAATTGGACAAGGACAAATGCTCTAATGCTATTAAGCCACCTCTCCCTCCCTCCCTCTCTCTCGTCTCTGTGCAATTTTTAATAGAGTAGCAAGTAGCAAAAAAGCCACAATCTGTCAACAGCCCAAAGACAGGGCTCCCAAAGACATTTCTGGTCACGGAAAATACGAGCGCCGTAAAGAGGACGCTTTTACCGCCGAGGCACTGAAGAGAGAGAGAGAAGGTAGCAGGACGCGTAGGCAGACTTTGAAAAGAGCGTCCAGTGAAAGGAGATTCAAAGGAAGACGGATCCCACTGGAAAGGCACAGAAGTGCGTACCCTGTGGTGCAGAAACTGGGGAGGAGCCGTCTCCTAAAGCTGTCCAAGAGGCAAGAGTCACAATAAGGCCTGATCTGTGCCAATCGGGAAGAAAAATAGCAGCTTAGAAAAAGCCAGAGAGAGAGCAATAATAAATGATTGGGGAGGAGATGCCGACTAGTCCGAGTGGGTCGTGACAGACTGAACATCTGTACCCCAGGGCTACGTAAAATCAGCACACTACAGAGACACAACCACATCGATGTTCCCGGCAGCTCGATTCACAGTAGCTAAACTATGGAACCAACCTGGGTGCCCTTCAACAGATGAATGGATAAAGAAAATGCGGTACATCTACACAACGGAATATTACTCAGCCATGAAGAAGGATGAAATGATGGTGTTTGCTGTTAAAGGGATGGAGCTGGGGAATATCATGCTGAGTGAAATAAGCCAAACCCAAAAAACCAAAGGCTGAATGTTTCCTCTGATACGCAGATGCTAATTCACAAGAAGAAGTGGGAGGAATAGGGAAGAATAGAAGTACTTTATATTAATAAAGTAAAATAAAACAAATAAATGCAAAAAAAAGGGGGCATTCAACGTTAAAATGCAAGAAAGGGTCTGAGTCACAGAACCTGCACTGAGTCAGCTACCCAGAGTTCCCATATTGTCATTAAAATAGAAGATTCTGGAAAGCTACTTTCAGGCTATTCACTTTCTGTACTCCAAAGATTATATAAGAACGCACAAAATATATTGCTCACAAGGTCTTCGTAAATTAGTTGGGAAGTATGATCGTTTCAGAAACAACTGTAAGTCACAATGAAAAAAATAATCCAAATTATATTTTGTGCTCAACAGTATCACAGTTGAGCGGAGATTCTTCATCCGGGCCATATTGATATTGGGGACTGGGTGATTTTCTGTGGTTGGTGCCATGCTGGGCATTGTCAGATGGTTGAGCAGTGTCTCTGATCTCCATCATCAGATGCCAAAGCATTCCTAGGACCGCAAGCTATGGTCACCACCAGAAATGTCTCCGCAGATGAGCAAGGTCCCCCGGAACAGGGAAGATCGTGCGTGTCTGTGTGTTCGTGCACGGAAATTTTCATGGTTGAGAATTTAGACACTCCCACATGTATTTATTGAGAATTTTTTCAGATTATGCCAAATTTTATTTTCTTCTGTTGTTTTTGTGAAACGCTGCTCAACAATTTCAAGAATTCTTACAGTCTGTGCACAGGCCCTAAAGGAAAAGTCAGAGAAGACACTCTCATGCACAGAGAATCAGATTAGCAAGTAGTGATGCAAGGGTTCCTTGCAGAAATCTTAGGATCAGGCCGCGTCACCAGGCAGAGAACAGAGACACGCAGGAGACCCCACTCACAGGAGCAATGGCATCCATAATGGAAGGGTAGCCCGGGTCTCTGGACCACATTCTTCAAAGAAGGACTTCTCTGAAGTCCGAGGAAGTCCGTAAATGTAGCAGACCTGGCAGTTTTGCTGAAAATTAACCAAGGATTCCTAGACGTGGGGAACAGTTTTCAACTTGGTGAGCTGTCATATGTAAAGTGCAGGAGAAATTCAAGAAAATTCTCCCAAACCAAGGAAACTTTGCAATTACTTAGAGAAAGACAGGTGCCCTCAAGGGATTTAGACTCTGAGCATCCACGCATCTCGGGGCAGGGAATCCGGGCTTCGCGCAGGGGAAGGCGAACATCAGGAGGAAGGAAGACATTTTTGAGGAAGTCGTCATTTTTCATTTTTCTCAGGGTAGTGATGTTTCTTGATGCGTCTGTCACAACCACACGTATGTGTCCGTGTGTGCGTATGGTGAAATGTCCGATATCAAAGGGACACGCATTTCTGGAGAGCGTCCCGTAATAAGACATAGACGGCACGCATCCTTTCCTCAGGCAGGTCTTATTTTTTAGACAGAAGATATTCGCAGCCTCGCTTGAAGACAAAAAATAGAAATGGTTCTATTTAAGCAGGAAATGCAATCAACATAGAGGCCACCCGAGTCCTCCTCCGGCAGATGCGGGGCGGCAGGAACTCGGGATCTTTGGCACCTTTGCACAAACCACTGGAAGAGGCGAGAAGGCACCGAGTGGAAGCTCCCCACGTGCAGCGGAGGAGGGCAACTCGCCCAGCCCCAGCCGCAAGGGCCCTGCCAACCGCGGCTCTGTGCACCGAGCTCTTCTGGGAGAACGTGTTTTGCAAGTCTTCTTGCATAAAAATAGGCATAAGACGAGCTGAACAGTAGGGGAGACCCAGGGAACGTCATCCGATGGACATGCTGTTGACAATTCTCATGAAGCAGGAGGAAAATAAATGGGAAACAACCCCGTGTCATAATTACATCCCTGACCGTTCAGCATCCAGTGCAAATGACAGCAGGCTAAGGTGACGAGGGACGAGGGACCCACGTCTGAGATGCATGCTCAGCGTCGGCTTGTCTGGGAACCAGGAGACCATACCACCACGGGGATGCTGGCTGATTTTAAAGGCAAAAGCACATTTGTACACCATGGACCCAGGCGAGCCTTCCCTGCGACAGAGGAGGAGGAGGAGCTGACAATTTAGGGGTGCTGGTTAACTCTTCCAATGTCCCCAGCTCTTCAGAGTCTATGGGATCTTGGAACAAAATCCCCCAGCCCGGGGCTGAGGGACCCCAGACCTGACCGCTCTCAGCCCCGCAGGCTGCAGCCCAGGTCCAGGCGGGGCAGACTCGGGGCTGCTGAGGCTGCTTCCTGCTCACAGATGGCACTGCTCCTGGTCCTCACAGGGTAGAAGGGCAGGGGCTCTCTGGTCTCTGTAGAAGGACCCTGGTCCCCTTCCTGGGCTGCACCCATGAGCTCAGCCCCTCCCCGAGCCCCACCTCCCACACCAGCTCCTGGTGAGGACTCAGCACAGGAACCTGGGGACACACACTCAGGTCCCTGCCCTGCTCAGAGGGCTGGTGCATCCCTGTGTGAGTCTCCTGGGCTGCTGTGACCAGACCCCCAGTCCGGGGCTGAGGGACCCCAGACCTGACCGCTCTCAGCTCCGCAGGCTGCAGCCCAGGTCCAGGCGGGGCAGACTCGGGGCTGCTGAGGCTGCTTCCTGCTCACAGATGGCGCTGCTCCTGGTCCTCACAGGGTGGACGGGCAGGGGGCTCTCTGGTCTCTGTAGAAGGACCCTGGTCCCCTTCCTGGGCTGCACCTGCTGAGATCAGTCCCTCCCAGAGCCCCACCTCCCACACCAGCACCTTGGGGGGGTGAATCATTCAACAAGGAATATCTGGTAGAAAAAGGATCTGGCTTAAAACAACCTGCTCACTTGTGCAACCCCAAACGGCCCAGCAGGAGATCTTGTGAAATTCCCCCGGAGCGAGCAAGATGAGACCCGAGAGCCAGCGTCTGCATTTAGCGACCTGGAGCCCAGTGGGGTGATTTTGAGACTTTGGTGGCACGGTGAGGGATGGGATGGGTACCGATTGCAGTGTGGAGATTTGATGGACAGGTCTGTCAGGAAGGGGTTGAGGTTCAAGAAATGAAGACAGGCTGCTTGAGGCAGGTGGGAAGGAGGTTCAGACAGGTATTTGCAGAAGGACTAAGGGGGCAGGTGCTGACGTGGGGTTTGGTGCAACCGAGGAATATGAAGAAAGAGATGATGAAGACGTGACATCAAGGTTTTTGATCTGCCAGTTCTTTAAGAGAGCAGCTCAGGGATCCTGGTACAGGTAACACAAGATTCCCATTTGCTGAAAACCAGGGTGGCCTAATGCTCTTTGGGGAGAGTTTTAAGGAACCTCTTTCCCTATCACTTTTTTTTTCTTTTTTATTAATACTGGGTATTGGACACAGGTGTGCTTTGCCAATGAGTTAAAATCCCACTCCTTTTATAAACAACCAAAGAAAAAAAATCATTTTGAGACAGGGTCTCACTAAGTCACGGAGGCTGGCCTCCAAGTGGCCATCCTCCTGCCTCAGCCTCCTGAGTCACTGGGCTCACAGGCCTGCACTATGGTGCTCAGTGCAAAGCCCGGTTCCTGGGGGACAGCAAGTCAAAGTCAAATGACAGACGTCCTGGTGGATATTTGCAAAGGCACATGGAGAGATGAGGGGCAGGAAAGAAGGTTCTATGCTGCCCGTGCCGATCTCCCCACGTCCGACTCCGGCATTTGGAAAATGAGTGAATAATTCAGTGCCAGCCATTCTGATGGACGGGCTGTCGCCGGGCTCGTCTCTGCTCTGGGATTTGAAAGCTCTTGCGCTCGGGTTTCTGATGAAAAGCGAGAGTACCAGACTGTCCTGCATGTCCCCTGCAGGGGGTGAGCAGGGGTCGGAGGGTCCTAGGAGCCCAGAGCAGAGGGACGGGCTCAGACTTTGCTTTTTTTCATGCAAAGTAAATCTGCAGGAGAGAGAGGACAAGCCTTTGCCCAGTGCGGGGACCGAGCCCCACGCACGTCAGCGATTCAAGCTGAGATCCGCAGCTGCCCCGCGAAGCCAGGGCAGCCTGGGTTTGCAGGCGAGCCCGGCGCCGTCCCGGACGCTCAGGATCTGGGCCATTAGCTGGGGAATTTCGGGTGACACAAAGAAATCAATCCGAGGCCATTTTCAAAGCTTCTGTGGAGCAGAAATGGCCGGAGAGGGAGGCGCATGCGCGGTGGGCGGTCTTGCAGGTCCGGCCCGGGTGGCGGGACCCTCTGTTGCTGGTTTCCTATTGCATCTCTTATTTAATGTTTTAAACCCTAAATATGTTTAAGATTTTAAATTTTTGAAAACTGATTTTTATATTTAATATCTAGTACAGGTACATATCATTTACAAGTATTGCAGATAATAGGTAGATTTGTATACGTACATGAGTATATTACACAGGCATCGTTCTCTATATTAATATTAAATATCACATGCAACTCGCATTCATATTAGATATACTATCAATAATCACATATATTAACTACTACATGTATGATACAGTGTTTTTGATACTATATATATATGCATGTTATATGTGATATTTAATGTACCATATACAGAATTATACATGTATAATACTCATATACATTGTCATAATTATTATTATTATTATTATTTTTTTTTTTGGTACCAGAGATTGAACTCAGGGGCCCTCGACCCCTGAGCCCCCTCCCCAGCCCTATTTTGCATTTTATTTAGCGACAGGGTCTCCCTGAGTTGCTTACGGCCTCGCTTAGCTGAGGCTGGTTTTGACCTCCTGATCCTCCTGCCTCAGCCTCCTGAGCTACTGGCGTGATAGGTGTGCCCCACCAAGCCTGGTACTCATTTGCAACATACATGCAAATGAATAATATATGGTGCACACATGCGTGTACATGTATATTAAATGTATGCATGTGTGACATATGCATGTGTTCTGTGATCATACATGTAAGTTATATACACATTACACATCTGAGCACATTGTCTGTGCATATATTAATGTATGTTAAATATTACATAGATAAACCTATGTACTTCAATATGCATTCATCTATACAGAGAACTGAAGGATCATACCACGATAATCCACGAGCGCGGCACCCACAAGCCCAGTGTAGACAGACAACCCAGTGGCTAAGCAGCCCTGAGAAGAGTCACTGGTCCCGGCCTTGGGGTGCCCCCTGGCCTGACGGGTTGGGCATAAAGTGAGCACACGGGAAGGCTTCAGTTCCTCTGGTGCACAACGTGGCTGCCTAACACCCTCACTCCGCCCCCGAGGCTGTCTCCCTGCCCTGCTGCCGCAACGTGCGTATCCTCAGGGGCCCCCCGGGGTCTGCAGGTGGCCTTGGAGATGGCCGTCCAGGCTGCAGATGGAGCAGAGCCTCCTGAGGGGCAGCACGTGGCTCTGAGCAGGTTAACCAACGGCCCAAAACCCGAGGCAAGGACAGGCATGTCCCCCCCCGGGGACAGGGGGACAGGCTTGACCAGCCCCTAGAGAGCCAGGAGTCCAGGCACCCCGCCTGCATGCAGATGTCTCCCTGAGGCACAGGGGACAGGACAGAAAGGGGCCTTCGATGCAAAGGAACAGCCGGGCCGGTATCCATTTCCTGGCGTTGCTTATTGGAGTTAGTTGTGCATTAACGCATAAGGTGTGTGTCTGTCTGTGTGTGTGGACAAGGGACGGAGTGAGCCAGAGACAGAGAAGAGAAGGAGACGGATTGTAAAAGGCACCCGTAAAACTTCCAGGAGCACTTACTCCTACAAGCATTAAGAACTCTCCCTAATCCCTGTCTCCTCGACAGACGTCACTCACTAAAAACCACTCTGAGCCCTCGGTGAGCAATTGTGCATGAATGCTTGAATAAAAGACGTCAGTGTCAAGGCCTCCCACCATCAATTGGTTTGTTTGTTTGTTGAGCGGGTTCTTTGTGAAGCTGGGCACAGCCCTGCAGGCCCATAATCCCAGCTTGATTGGAGTGGGAGGCTGAGGCAGGAGGATGGTACCGTGGAGGCCAGCCTCAGTCACGTAGCAAGACTTCATCTCAAAAGAAAAAAAATAAAAGGTGCTGCGCGGTGGTGAAGAGCCCCTGGGTTCAGTTCCCAGAACCAAGAAAGAAAACGAGACAAAAGTCAGAGGTGATAAAATGACTCTCACCTCCAACGGGCTGAATTCTTTATCGGCCTTGACGGGCACACCCGGCAGACCCTGGCCGGCCCCTGCCTGGTTGGCACAGGCTGTAAATGCTTCCGAGCAAACCACTGGCCACCCAGCTCTTGCAGAGACTGCAGGACTTTGTGGATTTTCCTAAGCGCTTGGTATCATGAGAGAGGCAGGAAGTTACCGATTCTCACCCCAAACCCACAGCAACAACAGTGAACGAGTGGCCCCGATCACTCTGGGCCATCTGAGGATTTTCGTTTCATTTCACGTACGACTTAACACCGACCAAAAATGAAATTAGCATAATGCTGTCATGAAAGATTTTGTCCTTGCAAATTGTTTATGACCAACTTTTTCCCTCAGTGACGGATGATCATGAAACATTGCTGCCGTCTTTTATTTTGCTAAGTGGGTTGCTTTTAAATGGCCTTTTCCTGCTGTTGACCATCCTAAGGTGATGAGCCGTTGATGTTTGCTTCTTTAGACAGGCTCTTGCTAAGTTTCTGAGCCTGGACCTCCAACTTGTAATCCTCCTGCCTCAGCCTCCTCAACCTCTGGGATGATAGGCGTGCACTACTGTGCCTGGCTTGTTTTGCCTTTTTGAAAGGAGGTCTTACTACGTGGAACGCGCTGCTCTCAAACACCTGAGTGTGAATGATCTCCAGCCTCCTGCAGAGCTGGGCAGACAGGCGTGAGCTACAGAAAGGTTCTTATGACTCTCACAGAATCACACTTGTTTCCTAAGGAAACATAACAAGCTTCTATGTAACCGCTCTCGTGTGATGAAAAACTGTGGAATAATAGGTGCTGAGAAATACCCCATGATTCAGGGTCCACCGATGGAGGAGGAGAGAAAAATTTGAACATTTCTACAGAAATAGCAGCTCAACTCACAACAGCTAAACTCTGGAACCAACCTAGCTGCCCTTCAGCACATGAATGGATAAAGAAAATGTGGTATATATACACACAGTGGAATATTACTCAGCCTTAAAGAAGAATGAAAAGATGGCATTTGCTGATTAATGGATGGAGCTGGAGAATATCATGCTAAGTGAAATAAGCCAAATCCAAAAAACCAAAGGCTGAATATTTTCTCTGATGTGCGGATGCTAATTCTGATGTGCAGATGCTAATTCACAATAGGGGGGTGGTGGATAGGGAAGAATAGAGGTACTTTAGATTAGGTAGAGGGAGTGAAGGGAGGGAAGGGTGTGGGGCAGGAAGGACAGTAGAGTGAACAGACATGATGACTCATGTGCATGTGTGACTGAATGACCATGTGATCCTGCAACATGGACAGTCAGAAAATGAGAGATGACCCTCCATTTATGTCTGATCTGTCAAAATGCATCCATGCCTCTGCTGTCAGGTGCAACTAGTTAGAACAAATAAAGATTTAAAAGCGGACATTGGAGACTCTGCCAAGAGTCCTAAAAGTTCTGGAACTCATTCAGCCTCTGTCCCCAAAGCAGAGTATTCTACTGAATTTCCTGGAGTGAGTTACATCCATTCCCTCTTCTGGACCTACTTCTGCCCTCTTTCCATCTGTCGTTAAATGAAACAGAGACGTTTGAGGGGAGGAGGTGGAACAGCACCAGACACTATTGGGAGGCGTGAGGTCACCTCTTCGGGACAACCTAGCCAGACCTCCACTCTCCTGCCCAAGCCCCGGTGTTAGGGGCTGTGTTTGGGGTTGTGCATGGACGTGCGGGAGGGAGTGCCCAGGAGTTCAGCAGGTCCTGGAGGATAAGGGATGGAGCAGGACGGGGTCATGCTGGGTGGACTGAGCCAGGGGGACGGGCCACGCCTGGGCCAGGTGCCGCTGGATGCCCTCTGCAGACCCCACTGGCCTCTGAGCCCAGCCGGAGCATCGCTTTAGAAACCGCGCCCGCAAGATGCAGACCTCCGGGGACAGCGGCCGTCTATCCGTCTGGCTGGACGTCCGCCCCGCCCTGGGCCGGTCTTTTTCAGCTGGGGCAGATTCAGGGTCGCCGCAGCGGAAGGGCCGGTTGCTCAGCCGCGCACTGCGCTGCGCTCCCGGTTGGGCCCGCGGAGCTCCGGGCGCAGAGGCACCAGCAGGTCTGCAAGTTCAGCACCCGTGTCTCCAGCCCGCGTCTTGGGTGCGTGCGGGGCGGGAGGGCACCCGGAGGAGGAGGATGAGGAGGGAGGACGCTTCCTCCTCGGCCTCCCCTGGACTCCACCGCCGCAGCCTGACGCTCAGAACGCGGGACCCAGGGGACGTGTTAGGCTCCCCGGGACGCGGGGCCACGCCAGGCGGAGCAGTCTGGCACCCGCCACCAGGAAGGCCCGGGCAGGAGGACCCGAAACTCAGCGCCAGCCTCGGACACTGGAAAGACCTCGCTTCAAAATAAAAGAGGCTGGGGAGGAGGCTCGGGGCAGAGCACCCGGGGTTCAACTCCCAGTAACGGGAAAAAGGGAGGAATAACTAAGCACCTCCCGGGACCCACCCGCGACATCTCCGCGCCAGGCGCCTGTGGTTAGTCAGGATTTTTAGCAGCTGCGACTGAAAGATCTGACCCAACCTCTGCAGAGCGAGTCAGTTTCTATGGAGGCTCACGATTTCAGGAGTCCACGGACACCAGCCTCCATTCCTCAGGACTCTACGTGAGGCGGAAGAGTGTGGTGGAGGGAAGCAGCTCCCAGGGAGATGCGGAGTCAGGGAGAGGCTCACCCCACAGATGCACATGCAGACCCAAAGCCCGTCCGACCTCCTGCGCGAGGCCACCCACCTGCCTCCAGGGAGCCCTGGGCTCATCCCACCAGGCGTGAACTCACGATTGGGTCAAGACTCCCGCAGCCCCTCATTTCTCCTCTGGACCTTCCTGCATTGCCTCACACTGAGTTCTGGGGGGACATCTCAGCTGCAAACCGTGACCCCAGCTGAGTCTTGGGCCCCCTCTGACTCCCCCATGGGTGAGAGCAACGCCCAAGCTGTCCGTCAAACTCCCCAGTCCCCGGAGGGAGTGTCCCCTGTCCAGGGCTGGACAGGAACACAGGGGCATCCCCTGCTGCAGGCGGACCCGGTCAGACCTGGACGGCTCTGTCCCTTGCTGTCCCTCAGTCACACCAAGGGTGTGGATTTTCTCTAGCATACATCCGCCAATCTCGTCAGCATGGGTCAGACCTGCAGCGCAGAGTCGGGTACCTCCAGAACTAAGGCATGGGTTTGCTCTTGGTTGGTTTCTTACCTTTTTCCAAGAAACGATGAGGCCCAAGGCCACCTGCGTGCCAGGCGAGCTCCACACCCCCGGCGAGAAATGAATTTCTAGCACGGGACCTACAGCCAGGTAGGACTGTATACCCACTGGGGCGCATCTCAGCTTCCCCTGGGGCACAGAGCAGCCTGGTCTCCCTCTGCAACTTACTCACAGAGGAATTCTTGGAATACCCCAAATCCTCAAGGAATCTAGACTTTTTCATTTATTTGCTGGTGGTGGTGTTGATTGCTTCGGGGGCAATTTGCATTTCCTCTCCCAGGCAATGCCAATCAGGCACGAGAAAGATCGATTTGCATATTATCGACAGTCGAACGGTTTCCCGAGGACACCTGAGCTAATTGGCAATGTAGTTAATTGGACAGCATCTAACTCGGCTTCTTGTCATTTACAGATTCATCACAAAACTGCAAAAGGGAGGATTAACGTCCCCTTACTGGACCATTATTCACAAATGTCCCCAAATAGTACTTTAACTGATGCTCGAATGCCCACTAAGTTGGATGGGCATGACCGTTTAAAATTCATTCATGTCACTGGGCACCATGGCACGTGCCTGTCATCCCAGCAGCTTGGGAGGCTGAGGCAGGAGGATGGCGAGTTCAAAGTCAGCCTCCACAACAGTGAGGCCCTAAGCAACTCAGTGAGACCCTGTCTCTAAATAAAATCCAAAATAGGGCTGGGGAGGTGGCTCAGGGGTTAAGGGCCCCTGAGTTCAATCCCTGGTACCAAAAAAAAAAAAAAAAAAAAATCATTTACATCTGTCAACTTGCTTGCTATACACAGAATAAAGCAAATCACAGTTACATGATTAATGTGATCCCAATTTTGTGGGAAGACATTAGACGTAAATGTGCATTAAGGCTCAGCTGTGTGGGGTTCAGAGTAGCACACGTGATTCCAGAATCAACTGGAGAAATCAACAGAAAGCTCAGAAGGAGGACTTCCATAATGTTGTGGGTCCCTGCGCTGTTCCAACGTGGCCAGGGTTGGAGACTTTTTCAAGGAAAAAATCTGAAAAGTCACATTTCACGGACGATGGAAGTTGGAATGGACACAGTGCGGGAAAGCCCAAAGAGTGGCCCCTTTTGAGGAAGAAACAACAAAACCACGTCTGCGTGAGGCTGTGGTCTCCAACGCAGGGACTGCAAATTAACATCCAAGGAGGGTCCAGGGGCCGCATGTCTTACCTCTACTATTCAGTATGTGCGACAGTGACCTTCCCGAGATGGGACCCTTCCACAGACACACAGTGCGAAGAGGGTGACTTCAAATTGCATGAGAGTAACAGAAATGGAAAAGGAAGTCAGAAAGGTGATTTATGTGCATTCTTCTAAATGATGTATTAGGGACAGCGGTGTAGAGAGTCCTCAGGAAACTCGGAACGGAAACACCATCTGACCCAGCTCTCCCCCTCCTGGGTTTATACCCAAAGGACTTAAAATCAGCACACTACAGTGATGCAGCCACATCAGTGTTTATAGCAGCTCAACTCACAAAAGCTAAACTATGGGACCAACCTAGCTGCCCTTCAACAGATGAATGGATAAAGAAAATGTGGTATATCTACACAATGGAATATTACTCAGCCTTAAAGAAGAATGAAATTCTAGCATTTGCAGGTAAATGGATGGAGCTGGAGACTATCATGCTAAATGAAATAAACCAATCCTCAAAAACCAAAGGCCAAATGTTCTCTCTGATATGCAGATGCTAATTTATAATAAGGAGGGATAGGGAAGAATAGAGTTGTCACTTTAGATTAGGTAGAGGGGAGTGAAGGGAGGGAAGGGTGTGGGGCAGGAAGGACAGTAGAGTGAGCAGACATGATGACTCATGTGCATGTGTGGCTGCATGACCATGTGATCCTGCAACATGGACAGTCAGAAAAATGAGAGATGACCCTCCATTTATGTCTGATCTGTCAAAATGCATCCATGCCTTCTGCTGTCAGGGGCAACTCATTAGATTGAATTAAAAAAATAAAAAATATATAATTGTGGTTCAGTAAAAAACAATTAAATGAAGCATTTCTTTTCCCTGTGAGCCTGGTTGCCGGGTGCAATTGATGTCTGTCCCAGTAAATTGTCACATAAAAGAGAGGGTATATCCACTCTTTGATCTTACATCCCACTTCAAAGTCTTCTATCACTGACAAATGCCAAAGTGGTTTCTCAATACCATTTCTTTTTTTTTTTTGCAAATGCTGAAAATGTTCACGTTGATAATAACGTCCTGAGTTCGGTTGAGGGACATTTTTTTTTTTCTGGTGATGGTGAAATTTTATGAAGACCTTAAAAAGAATTAAATGGAAATGAATCCTGTTCATGAATTGGAAGCCCTACTACAATGAGATAAATCCCCCCAAAGTGGCTGATGATGAATTCATTGCAACGAAAATCAATATTTCGCTGTGTTTAATTTTGGGTTCACACGGGTACAATCAAACTGTAGCATCTTCCTGGTGAAATGGGTTTAAAATTGGCAATGATGTTTGTAGAAGGAGGGGCTGGCTTTTGGAAGGTGACCTATTTGGGTGGATTTGTAATAATGGAAATGAAAAGCTTCCCGAGGTCTAAGGAGAAAACTGTTGTCACGCTTTGACATATTAAAGCCGTTCTTACTCAAGCAAATCATAATCATTCCTTCCGAGTTCCAATTTCCTTTTTAAAAAGCAACAGATCTACCTTGATGGATATGCTCAATTCTCCAGGTTCAAACTCATATACGTAGAAAAGCTACCGCAGGTTGGCTGGGTCCTCCATAAAACAAAACAAAAAGATCTGTATTTTGCCACCATACCCTTTTAAGTTTTCTAAAAATGAGAATGTTAACTTGTTTTATATTAGGTTGCCTGACATTTTCTGGAGCATTCAATTCCATAAAAGTCAGCACATCCATTTACATAAGGCACGGGAGGGAGCTTAAAAGCAAAAGCTAATTCTGATTTACTGAAATGTCAATGTCAATTTGAAATCCTATTAAGTTTGGGGAAGCGGTTCCTCGCCATGGATACTGAAAAAATATGAGTCATCTCGCAACTTGAGACACGTTTTTACACTGCTGTGCATGCGAGGTGTCTCGAGGAGCCTGCATCACCTGGAACTCTTGCCACGTGAAAACGGAGGCTCTTACAACCTGAAAACGGAGGCCCTTTGGAAGGACTCCCGGTCTATCAGAGCTGGGCAGGTGGAAGGATACCTCATACGTGATCAGATAATCAAAGGGACACTTAATTCACTACCAGGTGTCTCTGGGAGCTCATGGGGATCAAAAAGCTCATGTGGCCAGGTTCAGTAGCACCAGCCTATAATCCCAGTGGTTGGGGAGGCTGAGACAGGAGGATCGTGAGTCCAAAGCCAGCCTCAGCCAAAATCAGACCCTAAGCAGCTCAGTGAGACCCTGTCTCTAAATAAAATGCAAAATAGGGCTGGGGAGGTGGCTCAGGGGTCCAGTGCCCCTGAGCTCAAACCCCAGTACCAAAAAATAAAATAAAATAAAATAAGTAAATAAAAAAGTTTATGTGTTCTAAGTTGTCAGAGGAGGGGTTTATAAATTCTCAGGCGGGAACAGATAGTGCTTGTCAATCTTCACTAACCAAATGGTGAGAAGTTTTTAATACAGCAAGGTTAGCTAATAAAATGCCTCCCAATCTTAGTTAACCAGATGATGCAAATTAGTCAGTTTATCAACGTCAGCAAATACCACGTTTGTCAACCTCAATGCATAAAATAATGCAAACTAAGATCTCAAAGTCAACTAAACATTGCATATCAATCTTGGCTGACAAAATGATGCAAACCATTTAATACAGCAATATTTCCTAAGAAAATGCAAAGTATTCGACATACCAATATTCGCAGATCAACTATGTACTGATCTTGACTAAAAATCATGCAAATGACTCGGCTCGTCGATATTAGCAACAACATGTATATTAATGTTTGCAAAGATGAAAATGAGTCAATGTATCAATTTTTTGATAAAATGTACATCAATCTTAGCTAATAAAGTGATGGAAACTATTCAATATGTTAGCTAGTAAATTGTACTTCACTCTTAGGTAAGAGGATGATCCTAGTTATGTTTATTAGTTAATTAAATACCTATCTTAGCTAATAAAATGACTCATATTCAATCTATCAATATTAGCTAATAAAAGGATCCAAACTATTCAACATTAAATAGAGTGGTCTTCTCTATCTGTGGTTTACCCCTTGGAATTTCATTGCCCCCCCCAAAAATATTTGTCTAAATATATAAAATGGAAAGTCCCACAAATAATGTGCAAGCGTTTGACAAATCTCTATTACAGTATATTATTGCAACTGTTCGATTTTATCAGTAGTGGATACTCTCTTCCTGTGCTTCATTTTGTCCATGAAACAGCAAAAGAAGAAGCACCAGAAGGTATTTTCCTCCAAAAGGTGCAAGAGATGACGGACTGGATAGCTTTATTCTCAGGTCTCCCGTTATAGAAAGAAGCTTGGGTCCAAGTGAGATGCAGGGTTGAAATTTTGAACTCCCCACCCCAAGGACATTGGCAGAAATATTTTGATGTAAATGCTCAGCACCTGGTAATGCTGGTCACACAGTCTGAGTGATGGGAGATATTCTATATTTGCTACCCAAACTATGGTTAAGATTCAATGATGATTTCTTTTCTTTTCTTTTCTTTTCTTTTCTTTTCTTTTCTCTTTTCTCCTTTACTCTCCTCTCCTCTCCTTTCCTTTCCTTTCCTTTCTTCTTTTTCAGTACCAAACACTGATCACACAGGGGCTTAACCACTGGCCCACATCCCCCATACTTTTTATACTTTATTTTGAGACAGCATCTCACTAAGTTGTTTAGAGTCTTGCTAAATTGCTGAGGCTGGCCTCCCATTTGAACTCCTCCTGCCTCAGCCTCCTGAGTGGCTGGGATGACCAGGGTGCGCCATTCATGGCCAGCAAGAAGCAACTCTTGACACCTCTATTCCTAGACTGTCTATAAGGCAGCCAGGGAGTCTCAGTTTGAGTGACAGGAGACACTCTGTATTTCTTGTCAAATCTCCATAAAAATCCCAGAGGTGGCTCTTGACACCTGTAGGTCTGGACTGCAGTTTAGCAAAACAGTTTAGTAAAACAGCCCCTGTGAAAGGTCTCCGTGGATGGAGCACGGGATGTATCATTTAGGAATCTGTCAGGGTCCCACTGACCTCCCAGAGTGCCAATCAGATCCTTTGGGCACAAAGTGCCTATCATTAGACCACCTTGAGCCTGGTGCAGTGGTGCATGCTTCTAATCCCAGCAGCCTGGGAGGCTCAGGCAGGAGGATTGCAGGTTGGAGGCCAGCCTGAGCTACTTAGTAAGGCCCTCAGCAAATTGGTGAGACACTGTCTTAAAATAGTTTCATAATAATTTTTTTTTTTTTAAAAGGGGCAGGGATGTGACTCCTTGGTGAAGTGCTGTTGGGTTCAATCCCTGGTCTTTAAAAAAAAAAAATTGCTGGGAGCTTTAATTGCTTAAAACGTGGCGGAGAGAGAGAGAGAGAGACAGCAGCTGGGACCAGCACCAGACAGGGGGTGATAAATCCGGGGGATCTTTTCCACTGTTTTCCATAAAACTCTTCAGCATGCTAGGCGGGTGGTGGTGCAAAGGCAGTCGAGATTCTTATCAGGCTGGGCATCAATTTGATAGAAGGAGGCCCCTTGATCAAGGGGTGCGGGAGCAGCACCCCACATGCAGAAATCGGATGCCAGCTGGCTCTCCCGTGTGCTCCGGCAGGCGACCCCATCCAGCACACGACCTGAATGTGGGGTTTTACGACAGAATGTGGGTTTCCCCTCGTCAGAAACCTAGGACGTTTTACAACCATCCCTTTTTTCTCTCCAGCGGTAAATGCCATGTTTTCTTCTCATGGTTAATTCACCATGCTGATTTCTCTCTGGGCCCATATTGCATTTCAAAAGGGGGTCAGAAAGGAGCGCCCTCACTTGGCCAGAGAGAGATGGTTTGTGTGCCTGAGTTTGCAGACGGGCTGGGCTGGAATCCCCGGCGACGCCGAGTCAGCCACCGACGGGGTGGGGTAATGCAGACAGCGAGGGCCCAGGTTGCTTCCAGCCCACCTGTCCAAGCCTTGGAGTCTCCAGGGATCAAAGCCCCAGGCAAGACCTTGGGTGCTACACGCTGTCAATCACACTACACGCACCACGTGCACACGCGCAGAGATTCACTCCTACTCCATCTTCCTATATACGCTCATAATACTTACAAATAATGAACATGCACGCTCAGAAAACGAGAGCTGACACTCCATTTATGGACGAGCTATCAAAATGCGCCAGTACCGTCTACAGTCGGGTGCAACTCACGAGGACAAACAAAAAAAATTTTGAAAAAGAAAAAAAAGAACAAGCATATTGTTTCTGATTATTTAAAAGTGTGCTGAGCACCGTGCGATTCGGGTGGAAAGGGGTCTGCGTCGCTTGACACGCAGAGCGCGGAACTCTTAAGTCCCGGAGCGCTCTGGGATTCATTCAGCGCGGTTAATCGGAAGGACCCCTCTACGAGCGAGAAAGTGCTTTAGTGCAGCCGTTCCAGGGAAGGCGCGGCCCAAGAAAGGCTATTTCTGTTTTTCTCTGCATCCTGGCCCCTGGCCTTCCCCTGTCCCCTGGGTTGGATGCCCTACGCCCAGAGAAGCTGCTTATAAACTCGAAGGCTGCACAGCTAAGGAAGGCGGAGGAATCAGGACAAAGCAAAGCCAGCCCCTCGCCCTCTGCCTGCATTTGCAGGACAGGAGGAGGGACGCAGAGGACTTGCGGTCCTTGGAAGTTTCATGAATGCACAGGAAGTGTCCCCTGCCTGTCACATTTCAAAGGCGGGCCTCTGAACAAGCCGCCCCTGCCCGCTGCCCTGCAGAACCCACATCCAACACCTTCGGCTCCTGGGCCGGCGACTCCCTGTCAATCAAGATCCACCCTCCCCTCTGCAGCTCTGCGCATGTGCAGGCGTGATCTCTGGCTTCCAATCTGCCTGCGCGTGTCCAGCAGCTTTGCACCCTGTCCCTACGTCCAGCTGGCACCAAAATCCATTTCGGGACGGGCCTCCCCGCCAGCCTCCACATCCCGGCCACGGGAGCAGAAGCTGGGGATGTCAACGCAGGAGCCTCTGTCCCCGGCTCGCATTTGCATGGTGACCTTCAACGCCCTTGAGGATGACTTTGCTAAAAGGCCTGGGTGAGGATGGACACCTGCGGTGGGCAGCAGAGAAGAAAATGAGCTTCGTGCAAAAGGGATCCTCGGTCCCACCTCCTGCACCAAGGCACAGGCTGCCTGCCTACCCGGCCTGACTTCCCTCTGGTGTGGCCCACCTGGACCTGTCCAGCTACCCAGTGACTGCGGCCGTCGCAGCTTGGAGACAGGTCAGCCTTTGCAAAGAACATCCACACTCAGGGTTGGAGCCACGCGGCTGAGGAGTCACGGAGTCCCCCAAGCTCACCAGCCCTCTCTGAGTCCAGTAGCCCAGAACGAGCACTCTGGGCTTCCTCTCCAAGGACGATCATTCTAGAACTTTCAGAGTCATGCTGCTGAGATTCCATGGAACCACCACAGAGGAACCGGGCAGGTTGGAGCCTTGGCCAGACTTTTGTGGGATGATCTGCTCCAACAAAGTCCTTCCCAGAGGATGACCCGTGCACCAATGGGGTGTAGTGACTTCACAGGATTTCGAAGACTTAGAGGGGGGCGAGAAGAAGTGTTGGTATGCGATTCCTTTCCAGGTGAAAATCAGGCCAGTCGGCCGAGCCTCTGCTTCCAGTCCAGCTCAGGGAGAGTCTCTTCTCTGCAAGATGCAGAGCCAGGTCCAAGACTCCGCCCGCCATATTGGTTCCTGACATGCAACAAGACCTGCAGGAAGCTTGGGTGACAGCCCTGCAACCCAAAACTCCTTGCTCAGCGTCTCTCCAGGCGATAGTTATTAAATCTTAATCTCGTAATTTTTTTTCCCCATCAAGCACTTTGGAAAGTCCTTCCGTTTAGGAGACCAGCATTCTTCTCTGGACCTTCGCTGTTGGGATGCAGAGATTTATTTTCTGCTTAAGTCCAGCGACTGTCCATTCTTACCTTCTTTTGTGGTTTTCACTTTCTTTATTGGATTTTATTGGTTGCTTTTACTTAAACATGACAATAGAATCCATTTTGATGCAACTATACAAGCATGGAATGTATCTTATTCTAAGTCAGACCCCACTATC
This sequence comes from Sciurus carolinensis, assembly GCF_902686445.1. Lineage (NCBI taxonomy): Eukaryota > Metazoa > Chordata > Mammalia > Rodentia > Sciuridae > Sciurus > Sciurus carolinensis. The sequence continues at coordinate 3,098,591 of NC_062232.1, forward strand.
TCTCTTACCTCTACTGATCTTTCTGCCATTTACCCCCTGATTATTTAATTTATTTAATGTGCATTTTTAAACATTTTTAAAATAAATTTTTATTTGTTCTAATGAGTTGCACCTGACAGTAGAAGGCATGGATGCATTTTGACAGATTATGCATAAATGGAGTGTCATCTCTCATTTTTCTGATTATATATGTTGCAGGATCACATGGTCATGCAGTCACACATGCACATGAGTCATCATGTCTGTTTCAGTCTAATATATTCCCTTAATTTTTTAAATGAATTTCTTGTGGATGTACACATGGTGAGATTCACTGTGGTGGATTATATATGTACATCGGAAAAGCATATCAGATTCATTCTGCTGTCTTTTCTGTTTCCATCCCTCTCCCTTCCCTTTATTTCCCTTGATCTAATCCAAGGAACTTCTATTCTTCCCATATCGTACCCTGTGGAAGTCAGCATCTGCATATCAGAGAGAACATTCAACCTTTGATTTTCTTTCATTGGCTTATTTCACTTAGCATGATATTCTCCAGCTCCATCCATTTACCTGCAAATGGCATCAATTTATTCTTCTTTAAGGCTGAGTAATATTCCATTGTGTATATATAGCATAGTTTCTTTATCTATTCATCTGTTGAAGGCACCTAGATTGGTTCCACAGTTTAGCTATTGTGAGTTGAGTTGCTATAAACACTGATGTGGCTGTGTCACTGTAGTGTGCTGATTTTAAGTCCTTTGGCTATAAACCGAGGAGTGGGAGAGCTGGGTCACATGGCATTTCTGTTCCGAGTTTCCTGAGGAAGCTCCGCACTGCTTTCCAGAGTGGCTGCACCGGTTTGCACCCCCTGAGCCCTGTATCCATTCTTAGATCTCAAGTTTTAAGAAATACACAGACCTTAGTTGACATGAACTAATCGTCACATCTGTCCCCTCTTCTGGTAAGGCTGATGCTTGGCTGTCACCTTGGAGCCTGAGAAGGAAGGTCAATAGGTCATCTTCACTGTCAATCATTCCAGTTGACAAAAACCAGAATTGCCAGGGAAGCTGCAGAGTATACTGCTGAGGGGCACCTTGCGATATTAAATGTCTAGATTTACCAGAATCAGGTGGAGACACTGATGAGTAGGAGAAATGAATCATCACCAGAAATAAAACTGATCTCTATTACCAGGAATATTCTGGGTCCAGGTGGAGTCTGCACTTAACTCTGTCACTAACTGGCAACCCTGGATAACTGTGGACGTCACCTGTTCACCCAAACAAATGAGCGCTGCCCAGACACCTGGGCAGGGTGAGCGATCGCCAGGTGCCTGACTCTCAGAACAGCATCGCCAGCCGTTTCCTTGGGCATAAGAACCTTGCTGAACAATCAGGGCACCTTGACCTTCCTTCTCCCTTCCTGGCCACAAGCACCAGAAGAGACCCCAAACTCAGACCCCGTCTCAGTCCTGCAAAGGAGCTGCGGAGATTCCGCCCCCTGTGCCTGGATCCCAGCGAGATGGCCGTGAGTCCGGCTCCTGCAGCCTCCCAAGAGCCGCCTGGGAAATGGCATTTGCCAGACCTTGGGCTGCTCCTCTGCACGCGGCTCCAAGCCCCCCGCGGCCCTGTGTGTGAATCACCTCCGCCTGGCTGCCTTTGAAATCCCTGCTAACGAAGGAGCAAGTCCAAAGTGATCCGAGGATAACCCGGTGCAAGTGTCAGGTGAGAGAAATGCTTTGGGGAGGGAGGTGCGAACCCAGCACACGAGGGTCTTCCGCCACTACGCTCCCCCGCGGCTCCTCTGGACGCCCTGAAACATTTCCCTGATCGATTTCTTCTCCACGGCCGGCATCTGCCTTCGGGCAGGATTTGCAAAGCGTCCCGCACCTGCTAGACGTGGGGAAGATGGGGTTAGAGCTGAGCTCTCAGTGCACCTTCCTGCTCTGCACCCAGGGCGGGATCTGCCGCTGCGTCCAGGAGCCAAGTCATTAACTGACTCAGTGCATCCTGATTCCTGAGAGCAAAGGATGCTCTAAGTAGGTGAGAAAAGGCGGGGAGGGTGGCACTTCAACACTAAAAAATCTCAAAAAGATTTCCCTGCCCTCCGGTGCCAATCTCAATCTTAAAGATTACTCGTTGAGTTTTGCTGTTACTTTTTTTCTTTTTTTTTTTTTGGTGCTGTTGGGAAAGAACCCAGAGCTTCATGCACACTAGGCAAATGATCTACCCTGGAGCTGACCTCGCAATGAGAATCACCGAACAACTCTCTTAGAAGCCAGGCGCGGTGGCACACGCCTGTAATCCCAGCCAACGGGGAGGCTGAGGAAGGAGGACTCCAAATTCGAGGCCAGCCTCACCGGCTTAGCTAGGCCCAAAGCAACTCAGAGAGATGTGTTCTCAAGATAAAAGGGAAAGAGGCCTGGGGATACGGCTCGGTGGTTAAGCAGCCCTGAGTACACACCAAAAAAAAAAAAAAAAAAAAGAAAGAAAGAAAGAAAGAAAAATCTTTTAGGAAGTGACAATTTTTTTTTATCTCAAAATAGATTATTTAATGAAAGATTAAAGTTTTTATGCTATAGTTTAGATATGACGTGTCCCCCAAAGCTCATGTGTGAGACAATGCGAGAAAGTTCAGATGTGAAATGATCAGATTATGAGAGTGTTAAGTTAATCAGTGGATTAATCCACTTGGATGGACTAAATGGTGGTGCCTGTAGGCAGGTGGGTGTGGCTGGAGGAGGTGGGTCACTGGGGACTTGCCTTGAGGACTGTATCCTGTCCCTGGCTCCATGGGGACTATATTCTGTCCCTGGTTCCTTGGGGACTATATCCTGTCCCTGGATCCATGGGGACTATATTCTGTCCCTGGCTCCTAGGGGACTATATCCTGTCCCTGGCTCCATGGGGACTATATCCTGTCCCTGGCTCCATGGGGACTATATCCTGTCCCTGGCTCCTAGGGGACTATATCCTGTCCCTGGCTCCTTGGGGACTATATCCTGTCCCTGGCTCCTTGGGGACTATATCCTGTCCCTGGCTCCTTGGGGACTATATCCTGTCCCTGGCTCCATGGGGACTATATCCTGTCCCTGGTTCCTTGGGGACTATATCCTGTCCCTGGCTCCATGGGGACTATATCCTGTCCCTGGCCCCATGGGGTTTATATCTGGTCCCTGGTGAGCAGAGCTCTCTCTGCTTCCTGGTGCCACATCCTGAGCTGCTTTCCTCCTCCAGGCCCTTCCGCCATTTTGTTCTGCCTCACCTTGGGCAGAGCTATGGAGTCGCCCACCATGGACTGAACCTCTGAGTCCAAATGTTGTTCTTGTCAGTTATTTTGGTCACAGTGACCAAATGCTTCCTAAAACAGTTTGATGCCCTGAATAGTGTAAAAGGCTAAAACTCGCCAACCCTTTCTGGTGTGTGGGTCCGTATCTCTGAGTTTGCGGGTGGCAGGGTGCTCAGGAGCTGCCCGGTCTTATCCTGCTCCCCTGATTCACTACAAAGTATTCAGGGTCAAACGACAGAAAGTATCAAGCTATGAAGAAAAGTTTGGAATGCGTACCCCATTTATCATTTCTACTTCACTAAAAGGAAGAATGTAAAACAGACCAACCGCGGCTGGAATTCTAGAATCCCGGTCACTCTCTCCGTCCAATCCCCTGCCCCTTGCCCAACACACATAGGCGATCTGCCTTTTCTGATGGAACCTGGAATTCTACAATATTTGGATTCTTTTCTCCACGCTCTGTGGTTCTTAAACGTAGAGATTTAAAAAGAAATGCCAATCGGACTCCTAAAAAGGCTGCCCGCTGCTGAGTATGGGAGTCGTGCTCCTTGATGAAGCTGATGGAAGAAGCGAATCGTGCAAATTCCAAGCAGAGAGACTAACAGCCTCTACTAGGAGTCCAGAGAAAATAGGAAGTCCCGATTCCTGCCGATTCAAATCCCTACAGGGGCGCGACGTTGCGACAGGCTATTTTGCAAGGGAAGCTCTGCCATTACGAAGTCCTCAGAGACCCAGGGAAATAAAGACCCAGTTCCAGTTCCGAAGACCGTGAGTGCAAAGTGTCCGGCTTTCACCCGGGGGACGAGGAGAAGCGGACAGGAGAGCCCAGGAGCGGGCCTGGTGGTGGCTTCCGCAGGCGACCTGCAGCCCACCCCAGGGCAGCTTGGAGCACTCGGGCCTCGGCTCCTCCACTGGGCGGGCGTGTGGAGGCCAGTCGCCAGAATTCCCAAGAAGGAGGCAGGAGAAGCAGTACCCACCCTGGGGGTGGGGGGCGAGCTACGCCTGCTTGAAGGGATCCTCACGTGTGGCTCAGAAAATGTCACTCCTGGCCGCCTGCAGCCGTGCACACGGGTCATCCCAGAGACCGTGGAGGCTGAGGCAGGAGGATGGCAAGAAACGCCCAGAGACCGTGGAGGCTGAGGCAGGAGGATGGCAAGAAATGTCAGTTCTGCCAGCAGGAGCCAGGAGGTCCACCTTAGGGAGCCTCCACTAGTGTGTCTCCATTCCTGCGCTGGGCGTGTCCAGTGCTGCCCTGTCCCACTGTGACATCACAGAGAGCGGAGGCCAGGGAGGCAGGGAGAGAGGGCGGGAAGAGGCTCAGGAGCAGGAGGGGAGAACGCTGCGGGAACAAGAAGCAGTTCCCTCGCTGTAAACTGACAGCCTCTAAAGGGAGGCACCCCAGAGGGCCGAGAAGACCCCAGAAGTGGAGTCCAAAGTGGGCCCACAGGTCAGCTCCGAGCTTACGACCCGGAATCTTGAACACGCTCATGTGTTTGGGTTTTCTCTTGTTGTTCCAGGAATTGAACCCAGGGCTGCTTCACCACTGAGCCACATCCCGGCCCGTTTTAGTTTTTATTTAGACACAGGGTCTCACTCAGTTGCTGAGGGCCTCACTAAGTTGCTGAGGCTGGCCTCCAACTTGTGATCCTCCTGCCTCAGCCTCCCAAGCTGCTGGGATGACAGCTGTGGTTGTAGCACTTCTCAGATTCAGTTTCCTCATCAGTAAAGTTACAGTGTATCTCAAAGGGCCGCAGGTATTATAGGAAACCCCGTGGTTTCATCAGAGTGTGGTGCTCATGTCTGTAACCTAGCGAGGCAGTAAATTCAAAGTCAAGCTGGGCGACCTAAGAAGACCCTGTCTCAAAATAAAAATATAAAAATGTTTGAGGATTACCTGAGTGGTAAAGCGCCCCTGGGTTCAATCCCCAGTGCCAAAAAGAAAAAAAAAAAAAAGAAAGAAAGAAAAGAAACAATGTCAAATACTGTGGTATTATAAAAGGGAACAGCTACATGAGCTCTAGTTGCCACGATCCAAAGAGACAGGTCATATTTTTTTCCTTGGTATCATATCAAAAGCAATTTACAAGATAGTCAGCTGTTCTAACAGCTGAGATTTATTGAGCACATACAAAATGTTTCGGTTTCAACTACGTAAAGAGTCATTATAAATCAATAACAATAACTGGAGCTACCTTACGAACATTGAGCAAAGACTACGCTTAACAGTAACAGAAAAGATCTCTGAGAGGATTTCATAGATATGAAAAGGTTTCTCAGCTACTACAGGGGAAATAAAAATTGCAGGCAGATGTTTTCCTTAGAAGTCTTTTGTTCTGAATTTTTCAAACCACATGATTGACTAACTTTTCAGAAAAATGAATCCATAAATAAATGAGCACAGAGTTCATCCAAATGAAAGGGAGTCCTTCGGATCTGGACACTAGCCACGCCTGTGTGGGAATGGAAGGATGCGGAGACTCGAAAAACAGCCCAGGTGAGAAAGTTGGAACGGAATCCATGGTCACAAAGGAGAACCACCAGGAGACACAGCCTTTGCTGAGGCTCAGGGACAGTGGAACTCAAGGAAATTCGAAGCCATGGCCATTTAAAGAAGAAAGTCAAACTGGAGGGTCCTCTGCCCCCTTTCCCCCCACTATATTGACTGACGGCGTGGAAATCCTCTACTTGCTCTACAGGACAGACTGGCCGAAGAATTTCCACAGCGGAGGCTGAGCCTCTGCTGATTCAAATCCACTGGACTCAACAGGAGAGTCCGCCAGACCACAAGAAACCAAGAGGCCTTGGCTAGGCACAGAGATGCTCTGCGAACCTCAGCTGGCTCTCGTTTAATGAGATGCTGCAGAGATCTGACTGCCTACGGCAGCTCTCTTGGGTGGAATTCACACAATGAGATTCCTTTTCCTTTTTTTCTTTTTGACAGCAGGAATTGAACCCAGGGACACTCGGCCACTACATCCTCAGTTATTTTAATATTTTATTAAGAGACAGAATCTGCCCAAGTTCCTTAGAGCCTTGCTAACTTGCTGAGACTGTCTTTCTTTTCTTTTTTTAAAAATTGTTTTAATTAATTTTCCAGGACAGCAGAAGGCGTGGATGCATTTTGACAGATCAGACATAAATGGAGGGTCCTCTCTCATTTTTCTGATTGCACATGTTGCAGGATCACATGGTCATGCAGCCACACATGCACATGAGTCATCATGTCTGTTCACTCTACTGTCCTTCCTGCCCCACACCCTTCCCTCCCTTCACTCCCTCTACCTAATCTAAGTACCTCTATTCTTCCCCATCCCGCCCCTTTATTGTGAATTAGCTTCTGCACATCAGAGAGATCATTCAGCCTTTGGTTTTTGGGGTTTGGCTTATTTCACTCAGCACGATATCCTCCATTTACCAGCAAATGCCAGAATTTCATTCTTCTTTAAAGCTGTGTAATATTCCATCCTATATACAGATGAACGGATAAAGAAACTGAGTCTGGCTTTGAACTTGCCATCCTCCTGCCTCAGCCTCCCAAGTTGCTGAGATTCCCGGAATGAACCACCATGTTATGTGATTTTCTTTCTTTCTTTCTTTTCTTTTTTTTTTTAAGAAAGATGAAATATCACGTCAATTGTTAGACAAAGGATAGAACAAGAGAATGCTGTGTGTAAGAAGCAAAAGGCAGCTGTTTTCTGTGACGTAGCTGAGCCTGTCTCTGGGTATCTGTGAGACAGCTACACACACATCACGGATCTGAATCTCAAAGCCATTGGTCTATCGTGCCTTCCAGTTTCAATCGGCCAGCATCTTTGATGGTCGGCATCTTGCCTGCGTGGAATAACTGCATCGTCTTTGGCATCCGGTCTATTTTGAAGATGTTCCGTGTCTAGATTGCAAATTCGGGGTGCTGGCGTTGGTGGATGAAGGAAGGAAGCTTGTGCAGTTGCCTCGCTCTCTCCGGTTGGCGAGTCGGAGCTGCAGGTCAGACCCTGAAGGTTCCCAGCAACATCAGCAAAGGCCAGGCTCCTGATTCATGCGACCCAGAGCGTGAACAAGGCCTGCCGGGAAGAGTCCTGTGGCGGCTAATGGCCCTGGGAGCAGGAGATCTGCGGCCCTCCTGCTGGGTAATCACTCTCCTGATTTCTCAAGAGGGAGTAATACGTTCTGAAGAGCCTTAACCTTTAGTTAATCTGTTTCTCTGCGCTCTTATCCACTCGGAAAAGGAAAATAAACGGGCCCCTTTGTCGGCTAGCCTGCCTGATGTCATCTGAAGTCGAACGGCGGCTCCTCCGACCTCCGCAGACCTCATTTCATGATTCTCCGGGTCTTTTTCTGGGTGTGGTGGTGCGGGCCTCTGATTCCAGCCAACTGGGGAGGCTGAGGCAGGAGGATGGTAAGTTGGAGGTCAGCCTCAACCGCTTAGGGAGACCTGCAGCGACTTAGCGATAATAATCAATTATAAAAGAGCTGAGGATCGAGCTCAGTGGCAGAGCACCCCGCGTTCAAGACCCAGATCACGGAAAACATATACAGATGGCGATGTTTCTGCGCTTCAGGGCACGGGAGCTGTGACCTTCAGAGTCTGCATGCTCTCTTCGGAAAGAGGACAAAATAAAGCCGGTTCACGTCCACAGCCTCAGTTAAAATAGAAGCTTTGCTGGAATATTCTCCCACATGCATTTCTCAGGAAGGAGAATAAACGGGAGAAGAACTGCTTGGTGCAATGCCGCAAAACATGGGAATGTTTTAAAAATTTGATAAACAGAATAGCTTCATGTCTCTGTTACAAATTTGATACATATTGGTAACGGCACTTTATTTTACTCTATTTTGTATCAGATATTAGACCCAGGGATGCTGCCACCCCTGAGCCACATCCCCAGCCTCTTTTATCTTTGTTTGGAGACTGGGTCTTGCAGAGCAGCTCAGGACCTCGCTAACGTGCTGAGGCTGGCGGGTAAACACATTTAAACAGTTTAACTTTTTTTTTTTTTTTTCTTTTTAACTCAATAACTGATCCTTTGCAGGGGAACACAAAATTCGCAATTACAGAGCTGACTTAAAAAGAAACTTCTGGGTCTATCAAATTCTGTTCCCTCTGTAGCAGAGTTGTTTTTATCCTTAAAAATTGCAAACTATTACCCAAAAAATTCTATCTTGATCTCTCTCAGAAATTCTCCGATGCACACTTCAGAGGGAAACTTTTAAGGGAAAAATGCAATAAATGAAATCGTGCAAACAGGTTTCCTATCGACGGTGTGCTTGGAGAGGATTTTAGAAACCACAAAGAACACAGGAAATTCGGCCGGGAACCTAAATCCTTAATACGGTATTTAGAATCATCGTTGATCTGTACGCGAATCGCATGCCTGCACGTTGTTATTTTAATCTTGCATGTTCTGTAATGTTTACCCAGAAATGAACACTCGATATCATCTGTCACATGTAAAATGAAGTAGGAACACTTCCATGGAAGTCGCGTAATTTCCCTGCCTGTCCTTGGAGGTAAGTAACAAGGCAGGAAGGAATTTCGACTTCAGAACCCAGGGCAACGACGTTACAACCTGGCCTTCAGTGTAGACAGGCCAGAGATGCTGCAAAATAGCCTACTAGGCACAGGAGAGCCCTGCAGCCCTGGCCTTCAAAAATGCTCCCTAAATTCTAATATGGACTTGTGAGGGTCTGGCTTGATCTGTCCATTATGCATAAGATATCTTGCATCAAGCAGCAATGGATTCTGGACTGCTGGAGGAGCTGACGGAACGTAGGAAGTTCCACCTGAAGTCTAACTGAAGTCACCAGCCACCATGCCTGTGGCTAAGACCGGTTTAAAGTTAGCTTTTCTCCATGAGCAAGATTCCCAGGAGCCGTGTCTCTGAACACCCAGCCTAAGGAAACCGCTCAGGAGGCAGATGTTCTGGAGATCTCGGGTAAGGACGCAAGCGGGATTTGAGGCTCGTTCTGCAAGCCGCCTGCTGGGTTAACCAGAGCCGTCGTCAGAGACCAGAGCCCCAAGGAGGAAGCAGAGAGGAGCCGATGGCTTCGATCCAGCCCCACAAGAAACGGATGAACGGGAAGGTGGGAGGAGATTCCAGTCCGTGGGAATCTCATCACACAGTGGGTATGCGTCCACCCAACTGCACACACTTCTCTTGTCTTTAAACAAACAGAACTGAAATTTGTTCTGATGAGTTGCACCTGACAGCAGAAGGCAGGATGCATTTTGACAGATCAGTCATAAATGGAGGGTCATCTCTCATCTTTCTGACCGTCCATGTTGCAGGATCACATGGTCATGCAGTCACACATGCACATGAGTCATCATGTCTGTTCACTCTACTGTCCTTCCTGCCCCACACCCTTCCCTCCCTTCACTCCCTCTACCTAATCTAAGTACCTCTATTCTTCCCTAGCCCCCCTTATTGTGAATCAGCATCCACATAACAGAGAAAACATTTGGGTTTTCTTTGGTTTTTGGGTTTGGCTTATTTCACTGAGCTTGATATTCTCCAGCTCCATCCATTGACCAGCAAATGCCATCATTTCACTCTTCTTTATGGCTGTGTAATATTCCATTGTGTGTATGCACCACATTTTCTTTACCCATTCATCTATTGAAGGGCACCTAGGTTGGTTCCATAGTTTAGCTATTGTGAGTTGAGCTGCTATAAACATGGATGTGGCTGTGTCACCGTAGTGTGTTGATTTTAAGTCCTTTGGGTATAAACTGAGGAGTGGGATAGCTGGGTCACATGGTGGGTCCATTCCAAGTTTTCTGAGGAATCTCCACACTGCTTTCCAGAGTGACTGCACCATTTTGCATTCCCACCAGCCACGTGTGAGTGGACCTTTTCCCCACGTTCTCGCCAACACTTATTGTTGTTTGTATTCTTGATCATTTGCATTCTGATTAGAAAGGAAATCTTAGTTTTGCACATTTTAATCGATGCATAATCATTGTACATATTTCTGGGAAACACGGTGATACATTAACACCTGTATGCAACGTGTCATGCTCGGACCAGGGTAAAACATTCATCATTTCTTTGTGTTGGAAGCAGCCAAAGTCTTTTCCATCAGCCATTCATTCTTTCATTTATTAATTGATTGACTGATTGACAGTTTGTGGGGATTGAGCCCAGCGGTGCTTTGTCACTCAGCTACACCTACGTGCCTGGTGCTCCAAAACTGCAATCTCAGGATTTTAATAAGATTCTCTCAAAAATAAAAATGAGAAAGATCTAGGGATGCGGCTCAGTGGCAAAGCGTCTCTGGGCTCGAGCCCCAAGACGGCTGCTGCTGAAAGGAGCTTACGTCCTGCACAACCTTAGAGGCAGAATCACAGGACACACTCTTTGCTTCCTTTCTGCCCATGCTCACGCCACCAAATTATCTTAATACATCCAGGATTCCTTGCTTAAATTCTAAGAAGCCTGAACCAAGAGCTCATTGGCATTGACGGCTGAGACGCCTTGCAGTCTACGACTCTCCCGCCAGTGGACGCCGGGAGGTGGACGCACGCTCCTTTTTATTGGGTCAAAACCTTGCAGCCGTCTGGTTAAAACCGGAGCCATGGCCACGGCGACCTACAAAGCCCTTGCTCGGTCTTCCTTCCCCGCCAGCCAGCCGGTGGGGAGGGATTCTGCCTTCCTCCTCACCGTCCCCGGTCTCAGCAGAGCCAGACTGCAGCTCTGAGATGCAGGATGCGGCTTTGCTGAGTGACGGATCACACACAGCACGGTGGCCTCATGACAGGTCCCCACCCTGCCACGCCAAGGGATCTGAGCTTCAGGAAGCGACTCGTCAGGAGGTGAGCCAGAGGCGTGAGCACCGCGGTGGGCATCGAAGACCCTGAGAACGTGCGAGCGCTCTGATCCAGCTCCCTTACCTTGTGTGATGCACACACCATGTTCTGCCCACTGGACAGCCGTCGGGTCCCCCCGGATGCTTTTCCTGATGCATCAGGAGCATTTATTTTGAAATAGTGTACATTCGTTTGCTTATTTAAGAGTCATGCTTATATTTTAAATATGATATTATTGCCTATCTGAAAGTCACAAAGGATTTCATCTATTTTTTTTTTTTTTTGAAAATGGGATGATTTTATGTAGCAAATCTAACCTATCTAGGTTGATCTATATATGTGGGGAGGGGATGGAAATTGAATTCTGGGTTTTGCATTTGCTAAGGTCATAAGCTAAAGCCCCTATAATTGATTTTCCAATTTTTCTTTGTACATACGGTGCTGTGGTTGAGATACTAGGTGTCAGAGAAACTCATGTGGAGATGATGCAGGAGAGTTCAGATGAATTAGGTTATGAAAGTCTGAATGTAACCAGTGGATTAATCCACTTGAATGGACTCACTGGGTGGTGACTGTAGGCAAGTGGGGTGTGGCTGGAGGAGCTGGGTCACTGGGGACTATATCCTGTCCCTGGCTCCTTGGGGACCATATCCTGTCCCTGGCTCCTTCGGGACCATATCCTGTCCCTGGCTCCATGGGGACTATATCCTGTCGTTGGCTCCTTGGGGACTATATCCTGTCCCTGGCTCCTTGGGGACCATATCCTGTCCCTGGCTCCTTCGGGACTATATCCTGTCCCTGGCTCCATGGGGACTACACCCTGTCCCTGGCTCCTTGGGGACTATATCCTGTTTCTGGCTCCTTGGGGACTATATCCTATCCCTGGCTCCTTGGGGACTATATCCTGTCCCTGGCTCCTTGGGGACTATATCCTGTCCCTGGCTTCTTGGGGACTATGTCCTGTCCCTGGCTCCTTGGGGACTATACCCTGTCCCTGGCTCCTTGGGGACTATGTCCTGTCCCTGGCTCCTTGGGGACTATACCCTGTCCCTGGCTCCTTGGGGACTATATCCTGTCCCTGGCTCCTTGGGGACTATATCCTGTCCCTGGCTCCTTGGCGACTATATCCTGTCCCTGTCTCCTTGGGGACTATATCCTGTCCCTGGCTCCTTGGGGTTTAGATCTGGTCCCTGGTGAGCAGAGCTCTCTCTGCTTCCTGGTGCCACGTCCTGAGCTGCTCTCCTCCTGCAGGCCCTTCCGCCATTTTGTTCTGCCTCACCTTGGGCCAAAGCCATGGAGTCGGCCCACCATGGACTGAACCTCTGAAACCATGAGCCCAGAGAAACGTACCCTCCTCTGAATTGTTCGTCTCAGGTCTTTTGGTCACAGTGACACAAAGCTGACTAAACCATGGTACGTGTCACAGATCAAACGTCACCTCTCTGCTCTCCTTTCTTCCTCTCACTGGTATGGCAGACGCCAAACCTCCTGATAACAATTTTTCTCGGTTTTCAGAACTACGTTTGCACCTCTGTGGACAATCCAGTCCATCCGTGTGCCTCACCTGGTCTGGGGTCTCCATTCCGGAGGGCTGGTCTCCTCTTCTACCTTCACACTGACGTCATCCTGTGTGGATGGCATTTCTCCGTGCTGATTCTCGAAGTCCAGCAGCTGGTATCTTGCAAATTTGTTCCTCTGCTGCAAGCGGACTTGGCCTCTTCTAGGTCCTTGACATTTCCATAATGAACTCTAAGAGGCACTTACCAGTTTCTAGCCACAGAAAGCCTCCTGCTATTTCCCTGGACTGCAGTAAACCTGCGTGCGGATCAATGCCTATGAAATGTGCCGCTCAGCAACACAGAGTCTCCCCAGGAATAGGCTTGACTCCCCAAGGTGCCTGGCTCTCCCCTAGGGTCCCTGGCTCTCCACACTTCAGATGCATCAAAAGTTCATATAGTCACATCCCAAAGTGGCTTTCCATTACAGATTGGAAATAATAATAAAAATAATAATTAAAAAAAAAAAACAGCCAAGAAAGACTCCATGACACAGAGTTGAAAAGTGTCAGGCTTTGAGATTTTTCCTGAGGACTTGGAGCATTTGAGAGACTTCCGGATCCTGAAATCCTCTTTAACAGTCTAATAAACACCATGGGTGGCTCTTCTTGGAATTGAGAATTTGCTATGAGCAAAGCACACTACCCACTGAATATTACCTTCACATGTCCATTTGCATTAAAGATCACGTCGACTAAACTTTGAAAGGATTTCGGGCAGGATTGAATGCTCAGAATGATCAAGGTGAATGCCTCAATTGCATTCAACAAAAGCATGCATTGTTTAAAATTTTGCAAAAAAATTTACACTTTGACATATCATTGATGCCATACCTGGCCTGTGAACATGCATTCAAGACTCTTGGCTAATCCATAGGTGCAAAGTCTCAAGGGTTATTATTTATTGCCTCACTATTGAATACAAAGAGGCTTCCTAGCTGGCTCCTATGCACAGTGTCTCACTTATTCTCCACTCTATCTGTGCAAAATATAGACAATTGCTCTCTTCCTGCAGATTGAGTCCCAGCAAACTCGGAAACAGCTGGCAAGCAAAGCAGCCTGAACGTTTATGGTCGATCATCTTCCTCAACACCATGGATCTACGCGTGAGAGTGTTTGGATGGGAAAAATGCACATATGTGGATTTTAAAGGAAGCCCAGGCTTCAGGGACTCTTGTGTTTATTTCTAAAGTGGTTTTCATCCTACAATTTCAAAGAACAAACTCGCTCAGATCAACCAAAGAGCCAAAGCCACGATTTCCCAGGAAACACTCCGAAATTGATTGAAAAGTGTAAAGAAACTTGCAGGAAAAGCCAAGAGCGCGGTTCACGGCTTCAGAGAGAAATTTTAATGAAGACCTCTCCTCAGCCATAACTCCAGCGGTCACAAAATCCTAACGACAATCCGAGCCGCCTGGGCCGTCTTATTACCCCATGATGGACTGTCGGAGACTTCTTTCAAGTCCGAGTTCTGAGCGATGGGGTCGCCTCTTTAAATGACACTAATGCTTGCAAAAATACAAAGCAGACAGTCTGTGAGCTCCGAAGCACCCTTCAGAGAATCCGCTCTAATGAAGTGTCCGCATTATGCTACAAACGGTCCCTCTTCCCGGCGCATCTGGGCTACGGCGGGGAGGAAGCAGACGTGGGCACCTTGCAAAAGCAGAGCGGGCGATCTGAACCCACATGGAAGGGCACACGGAAGATCTGTGGGGTGGGAAAGTCAGGTCTCTGTGATGCATTCTGATGTTAAGATCATATTTAAGGAGGACGGTAGCTGCCCTGATGGGAAGCAGGTGCCCAGGTAGGTAGTGCAGAGAGAGAGCCCAGGGTATCACGCAGCAGGCTGGTCCTGGGCCATTTTTCTCAGCTATGAGCAACCTGAGTGCATGTGCCCCCCTATGGTGTCAGGAGGCTAAGGTCAGAGGCCAGAGTGCGCTCAGGGTGGGCTGCGGGGGAACATGGCCAGCGTGATCCCCCTTACCTGCAGGAGTTCTCGCCCAGGCAAGATGGAAGCTCAGTCCCATGAGGACTCCCGGCCCAGCCAAAGAAATTGGTGGAACGATTAAGCATGGATGGAGCCAATGTGTTTGGGAAAATGGCCAAAGAACATGCAGAAGGAGGGGAGGAGGAGAAATGGGAAGAGGAGGAGAGGAAGTGGAGGAAGTAGAAGAAAAGGAGGAGGGAGAGGAGGAGGAGGAGGGTGGAAGGAGGAGCAAAGGAGATGGAGACAATGGAGGAGGAGGAAGAGATAAGGGAAGAGGAGGAGATAAAGGAGGAGATGGAGAAGGAGGAGATGGAGGAAGAGGAGGAGAAGGAGGAGGAATAGGAGGAGGAGGAGATACAGGAGATGAACAAGGAGTAGATGTAGGAAGAGGAAAGGAGGAACAGGAAGAGGAGAGAGGAAGTGGAGGAGGTGGAGGAGAAGGAGGAGGGAGAGGAGGAGGAGGAGAAAAAGAGATGGAGGGGGAGGAAGAGATAAGGGAAGAGGAGGAGATAAAGGAGGTAATGGAGAAGGAGGAGATGGAGGAAGAGATGGAGGAATAGGAGATGGAGGAGGAAGGGGAGGAGGAGGAAGAGGAGGACGAGGAGGTGGAGGAGGTGGAGTAGGTGGAGGAGAAAAGGAGATGGAGAAGATGGAGTAGGAGGAAGAGATAAAGGAAGAGGAGGAGATAAATGAGATAAAGTGATAAATGAGATAAAGGAGGAGATGGAGGAAGAGGAGGAGATGGAGGAGGAAGAGGAGAGGAAATACAGGAGATGAACAAGGAGGAGATGTAGCAGGAGGAAAGGAGGGACAGAAAGAGGAGCAGGAGATGGAGGAGGAGATGGAAGAAGAGGAGGAGACAGAGGAGAAAGAGGAGGAGGAGATTTAGGAGATGAATGAGGAGGAGGTGGAGGAGGAGGAAATGAATGAGGAGATGAACGAGGAGGAGAAGCTGTAGGAGGAGCAGAAGGAACAGGAAGAGGAGGAGGAGATGGAAGAGGGGAAGAGAAGAGGGAGGAAGAGGAGAAAAGGAGATGAGAAGATGGAGGAAGAAAGGAGGAGGAGGAAGAAGAAGAGGAGGGAGGAGAACAAAATGTCTATATAGAGTAAGAAATTCTTGAAAATAAGAATATCAGAAAAGACCAAGTAGAATTTCTAGATCCAAAAAAATGAAAAAAAAAAAAGTTAAGAATGAATGGATCCAGGATCCACCTAAGAATGAAATTGACGTTGCTGAAAAGAAAAGGAGTGAACTTGAGACGTGAGAAGAAAACTATCCAGGATGCATTATGGAAAAAGAAATGAAAGTGAAAAGGAACAGAAAATGTGCATAATAAAGGAAAGAGAGCTGTAAATAAGAAAAAGAGCAGAAGAAAACCTCCAGGCTAATTTGAACACATGTAATGGGAACATACTAGATCCTAAGCCCCAAAACACAGAAGACACTGAAGAGACTTGGGCTGGAGGGGGCGGCTCAGTGGTAGAGCACATGCCTAGCAAGAGGTCCATTCCCTGCACAGAAGAGAGAGAGAGAGAGAGAGAGAGAGAGAGAGAGAGAGAGAGAGATCATGGGTCATTGAGATAAGTTGATTTGGGGCTCATGGTTTCAGAGGTTCAGTCCATGGTGGGCGACTCCATGGTTCTGGTCCAAGGTGAGGCAGAACAAAATGGCGGAAGGGCCTGGAGGAGGAGAGCAGCTCAGGATGTGGCACCAGGAAGCAGAGAGAGCTCTGCTCACCAGGGACCAGATATAAACCCCAAGGAGCCAGGGACAGGATATAGTCCTCAAGGAGCCAGGGACAGGATACAGTCCCCAAGGAGCCAGGGACGGGATACAGTCCCCAGGGAGCCAGGGATGGGATATAGTCCCCAGGGAGCCAGGGACGGGATATAGTCCCCAAGGAGCCAGGGACGGGATATAGTCCCCATGGAGCCAGGGACAGGATATAGTCCCCAGGGAGCCAGGGACAGGATATAGTCCCCAAGGCATGTCCCCAGTGACCCAGCTCCTCCAGCCTCACCCACCCAACCTACAGTCACCACCCAGTGAGTCCATTCAAGTGAATAATTAAAATACCAGTTGTGAAGATTTCAGATGATGAGATCAAACACCAAGAGAAAGAGTGGATTGTTGCTCCAGCCTAGACGTGCAGCACTTGCCTAGCACACACGCCACCCTGGGTTCCAGACCGTGCATGGCAGGAAAAGCAGAGAGAGACACAGGCAGAGAGAGACAGAGAGACAGAGAGAGAAAGAGACACCACCAAAGAGGTAGAGGGAGACAGAGAGACACTAGAAAGAGATCGCATTGCCCTAAAACTCCAGAACAAAGACTAACAGACGATCTTAAAAGTTTCCCAGGGATGGAGGCAAAGTACCTAAAAGAAGTGATTAATTTTCAAGGACTAACACTAAAACACAGGGCGATAGTAAAACCCAGAGGACAGAATCATGATTTTTTCATTGGTTGAAAAAAAACAGTTGCAGATTAAGCTTCAGTGGGAAGGTTGTTCAAGAGGACCATGTCCAAGTAGAAATCCTCAGGAGCCTGACGTGGGGGGCACCCGCCTGTAATCCCAGGGGACAGAGAGGCTGAGGCAGGAGGATCACAAGTTGGAGGCCAGCCTCAGCGACTTATCAAGGACCTAAGCAACTTAGCAAGATCCTGTGTCAAAATAAAAAATAAAACGGGCTGTGGATGCGACTCAGGGGCTAAGCACCCCTGGGGTCAATTCCTTGTACAAAGAAAAAAATAAAAGACATTTCAGGCAATGTCCCCTCTTGAAGGTCTTCCCAGGTCTCATTAGCTCTGGGAATACGTTTCAAATCATCATCAGAATTTCTGAAGAGAAGGGTCACAGAATAGAGGACACTAGTGGTAACAAAATTAAAAATTGGGTCACTATGGGGAAATCTAATTACATTCACATGATAAGCCGGGCACCGCGATGCACACCTGTCATCTCAGCAGCTCGGGAGGCTGAGATAGGAGGATCGTGATCTGAACACAGAGGCCTGATCATGGTTTGGGACAATTCATTACGTAAATATATTTTTTTTTCCTTATTTTCGGTAGCAGTGATTGAACTCAGGGGTGCTTCTCCACGGAGCTGCATCCCCAGCCCTTTTTATTTTTTATTTAGAGGCAGGATCTCACTAAGTTGCTGAGGCTGGCCTCCAACTTGTGATCCTCCATCCTCAGCCTCCCAATTTGCTGGGATGACAGACAGGTGCCCTCACGCCTGGCTCCGCTACATAGTTTCAAAAGCAATAAAAAGGAGGTTCGAGGTTCTTAAGAGAAACCATTATTAAAGGGATGGAAATGTCAATCACTCCAGTTTGTAATACAGGGGAGTAAATTATCATCCTGAACCCCAGAAAAGGTAGGAATATTATGTATCAAGTAAAAATTAAAAAGGGATTATGGGAAGAATCCACGCTGTCTTTCTAGGGTTTCTCCCCTGAAGGAGAAGATGCAAAGCGTTTTCATATCTAAGGTAGCAGGGAAACTTGGAGGAACGGTGTAACTAGACAGAAAAAAATATATATATAGAAAAGCAAGATAAAGAGGCGAATTACTGACAAGCACGTGAGGGTAGAATAGAGGAACCTGGATAAATCAGGAACTGGAAGAGAAGACGGAGGCGCCTTGTCCCGATCCGTCTGAAAGGCACAAGGACATCATGACGTAAAAGCTCAGAGCGGGAGAGGCTGCTTGGCAGCAGGAAGCCCTGGGCTCTCTCTCAGCACCAGGGAGGAAGGAAGGCAAGAAAGGAAAACAGGAGGGAGAACGGAAGGGGAGGGAAGGGAGGAGAAGTTCCAGGGAGAAGAGCCCAAATCAGAACGAAGAGAAGCATGAGTTGACCCAAAACCCAGAAAGAAAGACTCTGGAATTTGTGGGTATTGGGATGCCCCCGACGGAGTGCACCACATGCAGCGTGCAGGACCTCAAGAGGGACCCTCCCTAAGGAGGAGAGTTCCACTCTGCAACGGTGTCAAAGAAACAATCCCAGATTGCACCAGCTAGATGCATAGGTCCTTAAAAAATGCAAAACGGAAATGTGTTGGGAGAAAGTCAGGAAACAGGAAAATCCAAAACTAGGTTGGAAAAATGTAATAGAGGTGTTTTGGTAACTGGAAAGAACAGTCAGACAAATTGTCTAACAACATACACCAGGAACCAGGTGTGGTGGTCCACGCCTATCATCCCAGCAGCCTGGGAGGCTGAGGCAGGAGGAAGGCAAATTGGAGGCCAGCCTCAGCAACACGGTTTGTCCCTGAGCAATGAAGCAAGAACCAGGCTCAAAATAAAAACAAGCAAACAAACAAAACCAAACAGTGGTTGGGAATATAGATCCGTTGGTAAAGCGGCTCTGGGTTCAATCGTCATGACCCAACAGAACAGAGGGAAAAAATCCAGCATGAATAACGAGCATGATCCAGTGGTTTGATCGGAACACAGGACGGATTGCATCCGACCCCGGCAGAATGAGACTTTCCTTGGGGTACAGAGCGCTTCCTGGGAAATGAACAAAATGGAAAGAGACGCGCTAATTAGCCAAAGGGTCTGTTTCAAGGAAACAGGTCAAGAAGAGCAAGATGAGCAAGACGGCGATAAAGGTGAGAGCGGTAGTAAAAAATATCAAATGAAAGCGACGGAGAACGAGAAGAAGGAAACCAGCCGCTGGTTTACTGGAAGAGAGAAGAAAAGCAACTCTGACCAGATTTCTGGATAGAAAAGAAAAAAAAAAATATATATATATATATATGGAATTGGAAGCATAGGTACATATTGAATTTGAAATAAAAATTCTGAACAGCACTAAAGGCTTGCCAAAAAGAGTTTAAAAAGTTATTAATGAACATGTACATTTCGATGAATTTGTAAACTTAAAACAAATGAAAAACCTCTTCTATTCCTCAACTGAATAAAAGAGGATGTCTATATATTCTTAAGGATGTTGCAATATCGTGGAAAGGAATGGGATTTATAAAATGGTAAGTCAAGTCACTCATGGAAACATCCAGACACGACTGGATCTTTATTAGGGTGCGTTGGCCCCGACATGCCAAGTTCAGTTACTATGGAACATGAGACATATGTCCTCGGAAAACTGGGACTGAACCCACCATGTGACCCAGCTGGTCCATTCCTCGGTTTATACTCAAAGGACTTAAAATCAGCACACTACAGTGACGCAGCCACATCCATGTTTATAGCAGCTCAATTCACAATAGCTAAACTATGGAACCAACTTAGGTGCCCTTCAACAGATGAATGGATAAAGAAACTGTGGTATATATACACAGTGGAATATTATGCAGCCTTAAAGAAGAACGAAATTCTGCCATTTGCAGGTAAATGGATGGAGCTGGAGAATGTCATGCTAAGTGAAATAAGTTAAATCCAAACAACCAAAGGCCAAACGTTTTCTCTGATATGTGGATGCTAATTCACAATAAGAGGGGGAATAGAGAAGAATAGAGTTGCTTTAGATTAGGTAGAGGGAGTGAAGGGAGGGAAGGGTGTGGGGCAGGAAGGACAGTAGAGTGAACAGACATGGTGACTCATGTGCATGTGTGACTGTATGACCATGTGATCCTGCAACCTGGGGCAGGGCCATGGAAAAACCTCGCGTGGATACCAAGCAACGTATTATTTATTTTTCGAGGGTGGAGGTTCAAACCCAGCGTCTCATGCATGCTAGACAAGTGCTCTGCTACTGAGCGACTCCCACAGTGGTCCCAGAGACTGAATCCAGGAGTGAACTACCCACAAGCCACATCCCCAGCCCTTTTAATATTTTATTTAGAGACAGGGTCTTGTTAAGTTGCTTAGGGTCTCACTAAGTTGGTGAGGCTGGCCTCCAATGTGTGATCCTCCTGCCATAGCCTCCCCAATAACTGGGATCACAGGTATGTGCACCAGCATGCTGAGTCACTAATGGACTCTTAAATAGATACTATGTTCAAGATGAAAGCATGAAAGGAATAGTGTGATGAGATACTATGTTCCAAGCCTTAGTCCAACTTGTTGCCCTTAAATTAGTGACACTCGAGATTCTTCTAACTTTTGCTATGACATTAGATAGTTGGGTAAGACCCCCTGAACAAAAAGAGCCAAATTCAGGGATGATTTCATATCTATATGCAGGTGCAAGTGAGGATTCCATAGCTGTAATAAATTACTTGACAGAATTAACTTATAAAGAAAAAAGTTTTTTTTTTTTTTTATGGTTTCATTTCATGATCATTTACCATTCCTGCCTTGGACCTGCAGCAAGGGAGAATATCCCAGTGGAGAGGGAATGGCAGAATAAAATGACTTACTCTGTCACCAGGAAGAGGAAGAGAAAGAGGAACAGGAGGAGAGTGAGGTCCCAGTTTCCCTCCCAAGGCCACACCTCCAAAGACCTAAGAGCTCTCACTAGGCCCCTCCTCTTAAAGGGCCCATGACCTCCGAATGGCACTGAGCCTTTTTTAATACATGGGACATTGGGAGACATTCCACATGCAAATGGTCACAAAGTCACATGTCATAGCACACATATGCAACAGGAAATGTAACATCCGTGTTCTAAAATCGTGAGTCTACACACACACACATATATAAGAAAGTCTGGAAAGTTTATCTAGGCTTCAAATGCAGGCTTACAAATTTGGAGAAGTTACCCACGTGCATGATACAATCTTGCTACATATGTGTGTATGTGTATATAGGTGAAGTTGTACCTATATATGTGTGTGCGTATCTTTTCATCAACAGATGAAATTTGTATAGCTTATTGGCAAGGAAAAGACTTCCAAGGCAGAAAAGCAAAGTGAGTTGTACAAAACACACTCACAAATTAAATTTAAAAAACTAAAAGAGGTAGTGCATGTCATATACTACTATTGCATGTCATACTACTATTTTAAAAACATGCATATATATATATATATATACATATATATATGGATATGTTCATACCAGGTACATATATTTATATAGGTAGATATATTATGTAAGTGGATAAATACCTGCATACATGCATAAGGCATATGCATCAATAAAACCTATAGGAAAACTTTCTCTTATGTCCTTCAACAGATGAATGGGAAAGAAAATGCAGTACATATACATAATGGAATATTACTCAGCCTTAAAGAAGAATGACAGTATGGTATGTGCCAGGAAATGAATGAATCTAGGGAATATCATGCTCAGCGAAATAAGCCAATCTCCAAAAACCAAAGGCAGAATGTTTTCTCTGATACGCGGATGCTAATTCACAATAAGGCGGGGAGACGCTAGGGAAGAATAGAGTTACTTCAGTTAGGGAGAGGGGAGAGAGGGAGGGAGGGATAGAGCTGGGAAGGAGAGTATAATGAATGGACGTTACTACCGTATGTGCAGGTATGGTGGTCACATGCCACCAGAAGAAGAAGAAGTTAGACTCCATTTATGTGTGACATGTCCAGGTGCGTTCTGCTCTCATGTGTAAGGAAAGAGAACAAATTTTAAAAATGCATGTGTGCTACATAGTTTTCCCAGTTCACTGAGCACATATTTCCTCCGCAGTCCCTTGGGATGCCCACGTCGTCCTTTTTGTAAAGCGGGGCATGTCTGCAGGTTACGGTCCTGTACTTTCGCCTCAGGGTGACCTTGAACACTCCTCCGTGCAGTGTTGAGATTAGAACTCAGTCTGTGTGGACAGGGAGACCACAGAAGGGCAGGGAGCAGGGGCAGGTGCCGTCAGATTGGATTGTCACGTACCGTGCCCTTGGTCTCATGGGGACTCTGCAGGTTACGGAGTCCAGGCTGGAGGATGTTCGAGGTGTCAAGTGTGGAAAGAGAGCCCAGGAAAGACAACCGAGAGGTCAGGTGGGCAGGTGCAGAGCACAGATGAATGATTATTATAGTTCAGGTATGAGGTGTCCCCAAAGTTCATGTGTGGGACAATCAGAAAGGTTCAGAAGTAGAATGACTGAGTTATAAAAGCGGTCACCTAGTCTGTGGATTAATCCACTTCAGTGGAGTAACTGGGTGGTGACTGTAGGCAGGTGGGGTGTGGCTGGAGGAGCTGGGTCACAGGGACTATATCTTGTCCCTGGCTCCTTGGGGACTATATCCTGTCCCCGGCTCCTTGGGGACTATGTCCTGTCTCTGGCTCCTTGGGGACTATATCCTGTCCCTGGCTCCTTGGGGACTATATCCTGTCCCTGGCTCCTTGGGGACTATATCCTGTCCCTGGTGAGCAGAGCTCTCTCTGCTTCCTGGTGCCACGTCCTGAGCTGCTCTCCTCCTCCAGGCCCTTCCGCCATTTTGTTCTGCCTCACCTTGGGCCAGAGCCATGGAGTCGGCCCACCATGGACTGAACCTCTGAAACCATGAGCCACAATAAACCAGGTGGTAACTCAAGGTAGGTGGGGTGTGGCTGGAGGAGCTGGGTCACTGGGGACATCCCTTGGGGACCATATCCTGTCCCTGGCTCCTTGGGGACTATATCCTTCCCTGGCTCCTTGGGGTTTATATCTGGTCCCTGGTGAGCAGAGCTCTCTCTCTGCTTCCTGGTGCCACGTCCTGAGCTGCTCTCCTCCTCTAGGCCCTTCCGCCATTTTGTTCTGCCTCACCTTGGGCCAGAGTCATGGAGTCGGCCCAGCATGGACTGAACCTCTGAGACCATGAGCCCCAAGTGAACCTTTCCTCCTCTATGTTTCTCTTTTTGGGTGTTTTGGTCACAACAATAAAAATCTGACCAACACTCTGGAGAAACACAGAGATGCATAAATATGGACTTTGGATTTCTCCTCCCAAGGGTGCATACAATTTTTGTTTTCAATATTTTTCTGACGACAGAGAACGTGCAAAGATGAAAACATGATCTTTCCTCCCCTCCGGATATTTCATGGTTGAAAAAATTGATAAATCTAGTAGAGTCCCTTTCTACATAGGACGTGGGTCCCAGGTCACCAAAGGTTCTGTTGGGGGTAGATTCTACCCAGGGTGGAAAAATTCGTGCCTGAATTTCACAGGTAGAGTTTCCTTTCTGGCCATTTCTTCCTCTTCATTTTTTGACATCCATCCCTTCAAGAATTCCAAGTAGCAGGTACTCCCATCACACTGGCATCTTAGCTAGGTTTTATAAGTTATTGAGGGGTGAACAGATTTGGGTTTTTCCTGAAACCAACCCCCCTGGGAATGCGGAGGGACGACTATAGTTTAAAACTTAGTCATTGAGATTATAGAATAAATGCTGCCTGTTTAGATCCGTGACTTGCAGTGTGTCAGCCTATTTGGGAATTTTTCTTTGGCTTCGATGCTACAGAAGTCTCTTCCTCTGTTACAATCCCCTCCATGTATGGGAAAAGGTGAGCGATGACAGCTGAAGCCGGTTTTTTCAAAGTGCAGAATCAGAAATGCCTCTTCTGCTCTGAGCCCCGTTGCAGGGTCTTCCGCGGATTCCCATTTACAAAGTGCCCAGGTAGGTAGAGGGGTGACTTTGGGAATGCATGATGAACTTCCCAGCGCTTAGTGGAACCTCTCAGATCAGGATAATAACTGCTCAGGAGCATTTAACATTTTCACGGGGCAGAGACTTCGATTATTCTTATTCTTATTATTTTTAATTCAGGTGCAATGGGTGCAAACCGGGGATCCAAACCCAGGTCTTGTGCCTGCCAGGCACCCAGGCGGCCACTGAGCAACCCCCCAGTTCTGTGCCGTAACTATAGCGATTCTTCCAACTCTGAGCATCTCCTAGGATGACTGTTCTATGGGTGAGCAATATGGGGCCCAGAGAGGTGAAGTCAATTTCTCAAAGTCACACAGCTTCTGAAACCGTGACAACCTGCTATGTCTGCCCTCATTCTGGGATTAAAGTAGAGGAGATCCACTCCTAACCCACCTGACTCTGGTCTCTGTGAATGCGACATTTTTACTGTCTTCTCAAATCTTCAAGAGCACACTCTCTTCTGAATTTTTGAGGAAATTCTTATTAATGGAACATAACTGTTCATCTTTATTTTTTTTCTTTTTAGCACCGGGGATTGTACCGAGGGGTATTTAGCCACTGAACCACATCCCCAGTATGTAAAATATATATACATTTCATTTAAAGACAGGCTCTTGCTGAGTTGCTTCAGGTCTCGCTAAATTTCTGAGGCTGGCTGGGGGAACTCACGATCCTCCTGCCTCAGCCTCCAGAGCCGCGGGGATTAGTGGCGTGCACCACCCTGCCTGGTAAAGATTCATCTTTTTTATTACATTCCCAGTACCTCAAAAACATTATTATTTTATATTCGGGCACCTTTTTCAGCTCTGGGTAGCAGCTCTCCCAGTTGCTAGGACCCCTGCAGCCTCAGGCAAGGGGCGGAGCTTCCCAGAGAAGAGATTCGAACCTGGAGGTCGAACAATGGCTTTTAGATGGGAAATCGTGCCTGATGGGAACGAGCCAGGCCCCAGAGCCCAGTGGACATGCGCGAGGTTCTAGAGGGAAACCATATGGATTGCAATCGCCTCTCCAAGAACCGCTGTTCGGAGTCTCAGCAGGAAGGCCCGGGCCTCTCTGAGCCTCAGCTGGCCGCAGCTCAGCCCACGCAAACCGCGAATCCCGGCGCATTAGGGGTTTTGCAGCTCGTGAGGAGCATTGCACCCCAACATCTAACTATTCTCCCGATGGTGAGCATGATTCTGAAATCGCAGAGGCTGTGGATTTGTTTATTCTCCGTAATGAAGAAAGATGGCCTCAGAAATAGGAGAGGAAACCGTATTCCCCACCCTGCCTAAAAGTTCAAAGAAGTCTTCCCTACAAAGTTCGTCATACCGAAACGGGCGAATTCAAGTTTCTGCCACGCCGTGAGCATCTTAATGCTCTGAAGCAATTATTTGGAATATAATTAAAAGAGTTCAGCTTTAAAAATTGCTGCTGGGGGCGGTGGTGCTCACTTAGGAGGCTGAGGTAGGAGGAGGAGGATTGCGATTCTGAGGTCACCCTGGAGATCTTAGCAAGAGTTTCCTCCAAGTAAAATTTAAAAAGGGCTGGGGCTGGGGCTCAGTGGTAGAGCGCTAGCCTAGCAAGTGGGAGGCCTTGGGCTTGAGCCTCAGCTCCACATAAAATAAATACCTAAAATAAAGTATTGTGTCCATCCACACAAGGGAGCTGGGGTGTAACTAAGTGTTAAAACAGCCCTGGGGTCAGCACCTGCTTCCCCACTACCATCAGTCAAGCGGTGGCTCACACCTGTCATCCCAGCAGCTGGGGAGGCTGAGGCAGGAGGATGGCGAGTTCAAAGTCAGCCTCAGCAACTTAGTGAGGCCCTAAGCAACTCAAGGAGACCCTGTCTCTAAATAAAACACAAAATAGGGCTGGGGAGGTGGCTCAGGGTTCGAGTGTCCCTGGGTTCAATACCCAGTATAAAAAAAAATTAATCAAACAATAAATAAATCCTAGCAAGTTGCTGTAGAAATAAAATTTGTATAGGATTTGATGAAGGAGGATTTCCCTTTTGTTTTTATTTTAACCTTCTTTCCATTAATGTTCATTTTCCTCTAAAGAAATGTTGAGAAATATACTATTTTGACTCAGATAATCTTTAAATACTGTGGGGAGGATGTTTGAGCTGGGCAGACCTCCTGCCTTGGAATGGTCCAGAACCTTCCAAGCCTTCCTTTGCTTGTGATTGACACAACTCAGTCTCAGCAAGGTTCAATTCAAACATGCTTTTGAGTCCCAGAAAGATCAATGCCTGACAGGCCCGCTTGTGAGACTTGCAGAATGTATCATGCAAACTTTGACGTAGATTTGCAGAATACATCTGTGAAAATTTTCACGTAGATTTGCAGAATATATCTGTGCAAATTTTCACGTAGATTTGCAGAATACATCTGTGCAAACTTTGACATAGATTTGCAGAATACATCTATGCAAACTTTGACGTAGATTTGCAGAATGTATCCGTGCAAACTTTGACGTAGATTTGCAGAATACATCTGTGCAAACTTTCAGTTAGATTTGCAGAATGTATCCATGCAAACTTTGATGTAGATTTGCAGAATGTATCCGTGCAAACTTTGACGTAGATTTGCAGAATGCATCTGTGCAAACTTTGACGTAGATTTGCAGAATGCATCTGTGCAAACTTTGACGTAGATTTGCAGAATGTATCCATGCAAACTTTCACGTAGATTTGCAGAATGTATTCATATAAACTTTCACATAGATTTGTGGAATTTAACTGTGCAAACCTTCCCATGTGAATAGAGAAAGAGATGCTAAGTACTGAAAATAAACTGTGGGGTTTGTTTGTTTGTT
Source organism: Sciurus carolinensis (assembly GCF_902686445.1). Lineage (NCBI taxonomy): Eukaryota > Metazoa > Chordata > Mammalia > Rodentia > Sciuridae > Sciurus > Sciurus carolinensis. Next base: position 3,125,503 of record NC_062232.1, read on the forward strand.
TGTTTTTATTTGCTTTTGTTTTTTTTGTTTGTTTATTTTTAGTCCTTTCAGCATCCACCTACCCCAGCCACTGGGAACATTCTGAACGTCATAGATTTTGAACATGGAAATGAGTCGACTGGACAGAGAGGTCACAGCCACGGGTTGGTCAAGCCCTGGTTGGGCTCTGAAATGTTCCACCAAGACCCACGTGATTGAGGCTCAGGTCCCAGTCTGGAGCTCTGCAGAGCAGGTGGTAGCTTTAAAAGGCGGAGCCTGAAGGGAGGAAGTTAGGACATTGGGGGCGTGGCCTCGGAGGAGATGGTGAGATGGCCCCTCCCCTTCCTGTCAATCACTCTTATTCCCCCCAGGCTGCGATGAACCGCTTGCTCCTGCAAACTGCCTGCTGACCATCAGGTGCTGCCTGGTCAGAAATCACGAGTCCAATCCACCCTGCACTGGAACCCCAGGACTGTGAGCCCAAATCAACCTTTCGACTTCATATGTTGATCTTCTCAGGTGTCTGTTACAGTATTGGGAAGCGGACTAAGATGCTTTGGGGATGTGATTTCCACTCACTTGCCAATGAAACTCCACCTCAGGGTCTGGTGGTGCATGATTGTACTCTCAGCTTCTGGGTCCAAGGAAGCTGGTCCATGGCAATTTTGAAGTCCCCAAATAATCTAAATAAATATAAAGGACTGGGATGTGGCTTCCTAGGAGAGCGCCCTGGATTCACTCCAAAGGAAGGAAGAGGAGAGGAGAGGACAGGCGAAGAAGGGAATTAAATGCAATCAGAAAAACATCCAAGAAGGGAATGCATCCCCTTCTATTTGCTCAAGGTGCAAAAATAGTACATTTTGGGAATCTTTCCGTTTTCTTCTAAAAGAAATGCACGTTCCACAGCACGGCTCCTCCGGGCTGCAGTGTTGAGAATATTCCCGATTTGTTGACTACGGAGCTGGTCGGGGTTGTGGGTGTGTGTTTTCTAGGTTGGGCTGGGCACTTCCTAAAAGGGATTCGTTAGCTGTTACACCTGAGCGCCCCAGAAATTTATTAAAGGAGGGAAAGGAGATCGGAAATGCACACTGTGGAACCCAGAGTCAAACCTGTCTCTGGTGCATCCAAAATAAATATGCAACCCCATTTGCAAATACTGAATATGGTCTTCCTCGGTATGTCCACGTTCCCTCACAAATACAGGAGCCTATAAATGTAAATATCATAGAAAAAAATGACGGGAAGCCGACGCAATGTACTAGAAAGTTCTCACCCAGAAACATCCATTTAAACAGTGACTGAACGTCTCTTTCCGACACAAACAGAGAGTGAGCTAGTATTTGAAGCACATCTTCTACCCACAGAAAGAGCACGTCTTATTCAGAGGACGTGGAAAGGAAGATGCTTCATTTTTTCCTCAGTGCAGAAAATGACAAGTAGTAAACAGTAGGGAAAGCATGGTTTTATTTTCCTAACCCTTAACATAAATTGATCTTGTGAATTTGTTTTTTTTTTTCTTCTGCTTCTTTCTGACTCAGCCAGGATGAGGTTTTAGAAATACCAACCTCCTGTAATCCCAGAGACTTGGGAGGTTGAGGAAGGAGGTTCACAAATTGGAGGCCAGTCTCAGCAACTGAGTGAGGCCCGAAGCAACTTAGTGAGAGTCTGTCTCAAAATTAAAATTTGAAAGGGCTGAGGATGTGGCTCTGTGGTTAAGCAACCCTAGGCTCAATCCTCAGAGTAAAAAAAAAAAAAAAAAAATTTAAAAAGAGTATTTTTGCAAGTCTGAGAGGACACTTATGTGTTCCAGTCAAAATAACAATAGGGTTGTTTGTTTTGACATATCTGAAGACTCTTGAGAATTGTGGGATTACATAAGAGAATCCCCAAGGGATGTCCTAAACCATAGGCAGTACTAAATTAAATACTATATATCACCGCGTTTCAGTCTTAGCGACGTAAATCAGTCGCCTCAGACATTCAAGTGTTTTCTTCTCCTTGTTAACTCAGGAATGTTCACCTCTCCACTCGACTGGAGCCCTCAGCACCTACACTTTGACATATGCAAAGGGCCTGAGATTCACGGGGAGCAGCTACACTTTGACATATGCAAAGGGCCTGAGATTCATGGGGAGCAGCTACACTTTGACATATGCAAAGGGCCTGAGATTCACGGGGAGCACCTACACTTTGACATATGCAAAGGGCCTGAGATTCATGGGGAGCACCTACACTTTGACATATGCAAAGGGCCTGAGATTCACGGGGAGCAGCTACACTTTGACATATGCAAAGGGCCTGAGATTCACAGGGAGCAGCTACACTTTGACATATGCAAAGGGCCTGAGATTCACGGGGAGCAGCTACACTTTGACATATGCAAAGGGCCTGAGATTCACAGGGAGCAGCTACACTTTGACATATGCAAAGGGCCTGAGATTCACGGGGAGCAGCTACACTTTGACATATGCAAAGGGCCTGAGATTCACGGGGAGCAGCTACACTTTGACATATGCAAAGGGCCTGAGATTCACGGGGAGCAGCTACACTTTGACATATGCAAAGGGCCTGAGATTCACGGGGAGCAGCTACACTTTGACATATGCAAAGGGCCTGAGATCCACAGGGACCACGTTAAGTAAGATAAGAATTCCTGGGACGCCAACCAGCAGTACACAGCGTGAGAGCAGAGGACTCGCCGAGCCCGCGCCGCTGAGTCATTGACGGGAGTGTAGCATATACGCTCCGGATACTCTGCACCCGGGAATGATGGGCGTCCTGGGTGGGACACAGCGGGGCAGCGTGAGATCTGCACGTGGAAGGTGCGAGGGCCCGGAATCTTCCACCGCACCAGCTCCTCGGGGCTCAGCTTCTACCGTGTGATGTTTGCAGCCTGGGGTTCGCTGAAGGCAACTCAAACCACAGGAAGGAAGGTCGTGGAAAAAGGGGGAAGAGCTGAAAGTGGAGCTGGGCAGCATTTGTCATTTGTTCCCACGCTCTTTGGGGGACGTCCTCATGACTGATCCACTGGGTGGCCCGCCAGAGAGTCTCCTTTCTGTCCAGGGCTGAATGAAACTGGGATTTGGGACTGGAGAATTCCAACTGGCATGCCCGGCACCGGTTCTTCAGACGGTATGGAGCGTGGAGATGCCAAGCAGGTGCCATATGGTGGTCACGGACACGGGGCCACCATCTTGGTTTCTGGTGGAGGAAGATGCGTTTACGAGGTCGGGCGCCGGCTGGAGGGAGGGGAGAGTGTGATCTCGCCCACCATCTGTGGGGAACGGACAGCGGATGCGGGCATTCCCCGAGCCAGCCTCCCTGGGCCCGCCGATGACTTAATGCTACTCTAGGGGACACCAAGAGCTGCCTGCTGACCGCTCGTCCTGAAGATCCGCTGGGCTGTGTCTCCCCATACTGACTTCCAGCTCCACCCGAGTCCAGGATTAACACAAAGCTTCCGTCACGAGGAGTTGGGTGTTGCGTACCGTGTTATTCCAGATGCCTTCAAAATTCTGTTCTTACCTTCTGATAATTTTGTTCCATTTTAGGGGCACGTTGCCTGTGCACATAATGGTGGGGCTCTTGGTTACGTCTCCACGCATGCACACAGTAGAGCATCATCGTTGCACACATATCCTTCCCCAGGATCTCCCCGTTCCTTCTTCCTTCCTTCCCGGCTCTTTTCCCTGACTCTACAGATCTTTGATGTTCATGAGAACCCCACCTCCCAACTTCCTTTGCTTTATTCCTCTCTAGCTCTCACATAGGACAGACAACATGCAACCCAGGACCTGCTGAATCTGGCTGATTTCCCTTAACATCATGTTCCCAAGTTCCACCCATTTTTCCTGCAGAAGCCATGACATCATTCTTCTTCGTGGCTGCGTAATACTCCACTGAGTACATACACACCACATTTTCTTCATCCATTCACTCACTGATGGACACCGAGGCTGGTTGCCTACTTTGGCGAGTGTGGATCGTGCTGCTGTAAACACGGGTGTCCATTCACTGTTTGGACTCTGCTTTACGGACAACGGAAATATGGCAGATGACATTTTCTACATCGATTTGTTGCTACTTTTCTACCACTGATACTTCTCATGGTGGACTCAGACGTTTCCCCTGCAGAACGTGGAAGTCTTAGGTCTGGACCCAATAGCATGTCTGTGCTGTCCGCTTTACATCATATTTGATTGGTTCCTTCCCTCGCCTATGTTCCTTAACCATCTGCAAAGTCTACCTCGGCCAGGACCAAGTAGAGAAAAAAATACCATGATCCCTGCTGATCAGGAGACAAAGATCTACCGGGTTTATTTTATTTTTATTTTTTGGTACAACTGGGGACTGACCCCAGGGGCACTTAACCTCTGAGCCACCTGCCCAGCCCAGGGAGGGTCTTGCTAAGTTGCTTAGGGCCTCACCAGTATGCTGAGGCTGTCTAGACCTTGTGATCCTCCTGCCTCAGCCTCCCCCATCGGTGAGATAGCAGGTGTGGGTCAGCACGTCCAGCGATCTAGGGGCTCTAGATAACTTTCTTCTCCACCCTGTCCTGGGAGACGGGCTGAGACCTGGACGTAACTGGATATAATTTGCCTTTTAGGAATGGCCCCACCGACCTGAGACCCTGGTCCCAGGAACCTGCTTTGCATGAATGGACTCGAACAGCAGCCAGGTCGCCTGGTGAAATCTGTCACAGGCCCCGAGACCCCTACCCAGAACATGACTCTCCCCAAAATGACCACCTGTCGCCCCCTTTTCCTGCAGATCCTCCTCCTGCGGGAGAGGGAGACTGGAGCTCGCGGATCCTGAACTCCTTGCCAGTTAGACCCGCGGTGAATGAAGCTGGTCCTTCTTGCAAGAGGCTGATACTCCGCCATTGGCCTCGGGGCACGTTATGTAGACAGAGCTTATTCGTTAACACAGTGACCCGAGTTCGAAAGTCAGTCTCACGGGAACGCGGCCCCTGCCGTGATTGACACCCGGGAGCGTGCGGGCACCCGGAGAAGGATCCCAGGCTTCGTGAGCGGGGGCACCTGCAGCCCCACGTGTAGGCCGGCCGTCCTCACCGACCCGTTTCGAAATGCAGAACCGTGCGTAAGGAATCTTCTCACCCTAACAGCGCCAAGCGGCGACAATACAAAGTGAATAATTATCCTGAAGACTGAGCCAAGGCTCAGTCAAGCCTGAGCCAAAAGGACCAGAAATGAGTTTGGAAAGAAGCGGCCATCAGAACCGCCGGCCGGAGATGACTCAATGTTAACCATTGAAACGCTGATGATCTCGATTTTAAAATTGCATGAACTCTGTCGCGAGTCACTTTAGAAATGAGTCCCCCTTCGTCCACCTGCCTGAATCCAGCTTTTATACCCAAGACTCTCAAATGATGATGATGATGATTATGTCACTTGTAAAGTTGATGGAGAAGGTTGAAGGCTCAGGAAAGGAATTCTGAATACCATATGGCAGAGCTGCTTGAAAGCACAGAGGATATAAGAATAAATAGAATTCTAGAAGGTTCCTCCAACCCACGCCAAGTGTGGTCTGCCGAGCGGAGGAACAGAGGTCATCCCCGATACAACCGCGGTCCACACAGAGGGACCTCCAGACACACTGCCATCCTGGTCCAGCGGAGAAGGTTGGGTGGAGCGGACGGACCTGCAGCCTCTAAGCTCAGAAGGTGAACTTACTGGGAAAGAGGGTCCTGGCCCACGTCAGCAGCTGAAGTTCTCACGCAGAAAACATCATCCTGGATGGAAGGTGAGGTAGAGGCGGAGGCAGAGGCCGGGGTCACCAGACCCTGCAAGTCCAAGGAGGACCAGCGCTTGGATCCAGCCACGGGAGAAGAGCCAGGCCAGACCCCTTGGTTTAGGAGCTCCGCTGTCCTGAAATGTGAGCGGGTGATTTCTCTTGTTCAGAGCAACTAGAGAACACATCCCCTGAGATCCAGGAGGGCTCAGGGAGCATGTCAATCGCTGGCAAGCCTGTGAGCTCAGCTCTTGCAAGAATTCTCCTGCTAAGCCAGGTACGGTGGTGCCCTCCTGTCCTCCCAGCAGCTCGGGAGGCTGAGGCAGGAGGATCGGAAGTCCAAAGCCAGCCTCCGCTAAAGCGAGGCCCTGAGCAACTCAGTGAGACCCTGTCTCTACATAAAATGCAAAATAGAGCTGGGGAGGTGGCTCAGTGGTGGAGTGCCCCTGAGTCCAATCCCCAGTGCACCAAAAAAAAAAAAAAAAAAAAATCCTGCCTTATTTTTTATCATAAATGATTTAAATTCTCCATAAGAAGAACTAAAAAAAAAAAAAATTAGACTGCAGAGATCTACTGTGTTGTTTTTAGTAACTACCAATATCTGATGGAAATGGAGACACGCATACTTTTTTTTATTTTTAATTTTTAGCCTTGGCATTTGGTTCAAGAGGGATTGCAGGCGTGGATATTAAATACCGCCATCGGCGCCAACCTGCGTGTAGGGCAGAGAAAGCCCGGGAGCTGACATTGGCACCCACTGGTGCTTCAAGGAACATGGCGCCCTCAGGATCTGTGAGAAAGAAACAGCTTCTAAGTGTAAGACGTGGAAAGAAACAAGGTGCGCCCGAAATGAGGACTGCACAGATTTTGGAGACTCGGCGTCTGCTCAAACCCAAATTTAAAAAAAAGAAAAAATGTTCCCGTCAACATATCTGCCCCTTTGTTAATGAGCTGGCATAAAAATTTCTGCAATTTGGAATCAAAAACACGGCAAGAGTTAAGCATCCGGAAAATGCTTACGATCTGGTAGACGCTCACGAGACAAAGGCGGTTACGAGCGGTGACCCCAGCCCTCCAGGAGCTCAGAGACGGTGACAAAAAGTCAACATTATCCACCTGAATAAACAGAGCCCGACACAACTGCGTGCAATCCACAATATGAAAAGAAAAGACAGGTATAATTCGATCCCACCGGCGACACCAAAATCCCATCGGCGACACCAAAATCCCACCGGCGACACCAAAATTCCACCGGCGACACCAAAATCCCACCAGCAACACCAAAATCCAACCAGCAACACCAAAATCCCACCAGCAACACCAAAGTCCCACCAGCAACACCAAAATCCAACCAGCAACACCAAAAATCCCACCAGCAACACCACAATCCCACCAGCAACACCAAAATCCAACCAGCAACACCAAAATCCCACTGGCGACACCAAAATCCCACCGGCAACACCAAAATCCAACCGGCAACACCAAAGTCCCACCAGCAACACCAAAATCCCACCAGCAACACCAAAATCCAACCAGCAACACCAAAACCCCACCAGCAACACCAAAATCCCACCAGCAACACCTGGATCTTCCGTCCCCACCCGCAGGCAAACTCAGCACTGGTCTGGTTAGCAATCCAGGACCTGCGGTTCAAGTTGTTCTTGGGGGGCTGTCAATCAGATGGCATTATCCTGTCAATCACGACTCAAGAGATGCACTTGCTCCCTGCTCTTCCTTTTCCTGATGAAGGTCCTACATCCGCCTTGACTGAGGGATCCCAGAACAATGACGGTCACCAGAAGAACCTTCAGGCATTCCATGAACCTGCCGCCCACCCCGTCCACATGGTCCTTGGATCTGCACATTCAGCTTCTGATTATGCAGGGAGAAAAAATACCCAGTGCTCATGGATATGGCTCCTCGACCTATTTAGGTTAGGTTTTCCTTCTGTGGCATTAAAGAAGTCGCCACATCCATTTATGCCTTCTATGCTCCACCCCGCGGGGTGAATTCTGGGCTCCCTTGTGTCTCCCGTAGCTTCGGAGGACACTCGGCCACACGGTCCTCTCCAGCACTCAGGCTACGCTAGCTTCACCTCATGCCACCACCAACACCTCACCTGAGGCACAGGTACCCTCTCACCATTTTGGGGACCTGAAGGCTACAGGACTTTCTGTTCCCTCTGGATGCCTCAGGGGAAAACCCATCTCTTCTCTGGGTTCATCCTTGAAAGGCTGCATCTGCTTCTTGCATGACGGTCCCCAGGATGGTGAAATCAGCTTCCACCTCCCCAGCAATCCCTCTTCTCCTGAATTCCCGACCTCCTTGGGAAGTTCCAGATTACTTGGGTCTGTGTGGATAAACCAGGACCATCTCCCAGCCCAAGATCCTTAATTTAATCATAAACTCAAAGACTCTTTTGCGCCAATGTATCATGCCCACAGAATCCAGGTAGGACACCATTATCTTGTGCAGGGGTAGAGAGCAGGATTCTGCCTCCGAGGGTCCAGAGGGGTGCCCTCTCGGATTTGAGCATGGACCACAGTTAGCCTCACATTTCTCTTTATTTCTCAACTCCCCAAACTCTAAATAATGAATGGTTGCTGGGTTCTGGTCATGGAACGCTACACTCTCTCTACCATTGCTTAGAAATCTCGTTCCTGCAGAGTTGCCATTCAGTCATCTGCCATTCCGGGGACTGGGGAGGCTGAAGCAGGGGGATCTCAAGTCAAAGGCGACTTGGCAACTTAGTGAAACCCTGTCTCAGAATAAAACAAAAAGAGCTGGGGATGAGGCTCACTGTAGAGCAGCCCTGGGGTCAATCACAGTCCCTAAAATAAATAGATAGATAGATAGATAGATAGATAGATAGATAGATAGATAGGATGGATAGACAGGTAGATAGATGAATGGATAGATAGGATGGATGGATAGACAGATAGGATAGAATGGATAGATAGATGAATAGATAGATGATAGATAGAAGATAGATAAAGTTCATGGATGGAAGGATGGATGGATGGATGGATGGATGGATGGATGGATGGATATAGATAAAGAGATACAGTTCATGGATGGAAAGAGAGATGAATGGATGGATGGATGGATGGATGATGGATGGATGGATATAGATAGATACAGTTCATGGATGGAAAGAGAGATGAATGGATGGAAGGATGGATGGATGATGGATGGATGGATATAGATAGATACAGTTCATGGATGGAAAGAGAGATGAATGGATGGATGGATGGATAGATAGATAGAAAGAGTTCAAGGACACATGCATAGATGGATGGATGAATGGATGTATGAATGGATGGATGATAGATTTCATGGATGGATGGAGTGATGTATGGAAGGAAGAAAGGAAAGAAGGAAAGAAGGAAGGAAGGAAGGTTGGTTGATAGACAGGAAGGAAAATGAATCTTGCTCCATTGTTTGGGCTTCAAACACAAACTGTGGATGGTGACGTCCTGCAGCAGGACTCTGTGCAGTAGACCGCAGGCTCTGTGCACCTCTGTCCTACACGTGTGCTCTCATGACGTAACGATGCGGTTCTGCCCTCATAACTCTCACGTGCATCTCATTTGCTGACCCTGCTCCTTCCGGCATGAATTCCTTTCAATCTCCACAGTGCGCTTCCAGCTGGACCGGACTGAGGCCTCTGGTCATCTCATCTCTCACCCCACACCCATCCTTCAGCACATGCTCTGGGATCTGCTGGATCCATCCTCAAAGACACCCAAAGCAATTTTGCTTGCCATTTTCCCCACTCTTATGAGTACATTCCTGGTTCAGCTTAATAGGATTATGGGGGAATTATTTCCACAATCTGATTTGTTGTCCAGAGATGAATATCTCTATCTATCTATCTATCTATCTATCTATCTATCTATCTATCATCTATCTATCATCATCATCATCTATCATCATTCATCCACCCTTCCATCTATCCATTCACCCATCCATCCATCCATCTCTCCATCCATCCATCCAATTCATCTATCTATCTATCTATCTATCTATCTATCTATCTATCTATCTATCTATCTATCTATCATCTATGTATCTATCATCTATCATCTATCTATCTATCATCTATCTATCTATCTATCTATCTATCTATCATCTATCTATCTATCTATCTATCTATCTATCTATCTATCATCTATCTACGTGCATGAAAGCCCCTATCTCTGTATCTGTCCATATTTTGTATCTCTCATCAATCCACCTTCTATGTACCTATCTCTATCAATTTCTACCATGTATTTACCTACCACCAATCCACCAGGTATCATCTATGTATTTACGTATCCATCAACCTATCATCTACTGTCTATGTGTCTATGATCTATGGGTCCATGTATCTGTCCATCATTCTCTCACTGTATCATATATCCAACATTGATCGTCTATACCTTTCCACCTATCATATCCATCATTCCATCCATCATGTATCTATTTCTGGACCATCCTATCCATCCACCATCCTATCTACCTACCACTATTACCAATCTTTATCATCTGTTCCCAACACATGCTCTATCTTCTCACATCTTTTTATGCATCCATCATCCTACCAACCTACATCCATCCAACTTCTATCATCTATTTTATTATCTGTCATCTTTCTCTGTCATCCTATCAATTAGAAATCACCTATCACTTCACCTACTATCTTTCATCCATTCGTCAGTAGTCTACATACTATCCACCCATCATCTCTATCTAGTATCTTCCCTATCATCCCTCCACCTACCTACCTGCCTGTCATCCTGTCAATCATCTCTCTTTCTCTATCAACCTAACAATTATGCATCTATCTTCTCTAACAACTTATCTACCTATGACCTACCAATCTACATATCTCTCTTCCCATGTCTCTAACTACCTACATTTCCATCATCTACTGAGGGAGACCTTTCCACTTCTCTCTGTTCTGAAGAAGCCACCCAATTTCTCTCTCTCAGACCCCAACCCAAGTCCTGATGAAGCCTATGCACTATGGCTTATGTGGTCCTCTCTGGCATCATGCACTACCATAACCTTCATCTTCCAACTAGTCTGCTGAGAGGAGCCGTAGCAACTCTTACCTCAGTGTGTTATTTAGCCTGAGTCGCCGTGGCCAGAACAGCTGACAAGAAGAGTAGAGAGGAGCAAAAGTCTGTTTGGGGCACATGGTTTCAGAGGTTCAGCCCATGGTGAGCCAACTCCATGGCTCTGTCCCAAGGTGAGGCAGAACAAAATGGCGGAAGGGGCTGGAGGAGGAGAGCAGCTCAGGACGTGGCACCAGGAAGCAGAGAGAGCTCAGCTCACCAGGGACAAGATATAAACCCCATGGAGCCAGGGACAGAATATAGTCCCCAAGGAGCCAGGGACAGGATACAGTCCCCAAGGAGCCAGGGACAGGATACAGTCCCCAAGGAGCGAGGGACAGGATACAGTCCCCAAGGAGCCAGGGACAGGATACAGTCCCCAAGGAGCCAGGGACGGGATACAGTCCCCAAGGAGCCAGGGACGGGATACAGTCCCCAAGGAGCCAGGGACGGGATACAGTCCCCAAGGAGCCAGGGACGGGATATAGTCCCCAAGGAGCCAGGGACAGGATATAGTCCCCAGGGAGCCAGGGACAGGATATAGTCCCCATGGAGCCAGAGACAGGATATAGTCCCCATGGAGCCAGGGACAGGATATAGTCCCCAAGGAGCCAGGGACAGGATATAGTCCCTAAGGAGCCAGGGACAGGATATAGTCCCTAAGGAGCCAGGGACAGGATATAGTCCCCAAGGAATGTCCCCAGTGACCACCTCCTCCAGCCACACCCACTTGCCTGCCGTCACCACCCAGTCAGTTCAAACCAGGTTGGACAGATGAGTTGACGACTCCACAGTCCCGTCCTCTCACCTCTCAAAGCTCCTGCAGAGACACAGAAGCTTCCGGGGACACCTCGCATCCCACCCATAATACCCAGGTGCCCCCAGGCTCACTCGGGCCTGTCTGCGCCCTGCGCGGTGGCAGCGTTTCCCCGACCACCCTAGGAGGATCCTGCTCTTCCTCCCGGGCGAGCCAGGCCTTCCGCTTGCTTGCGTTGGGTCTGCTCTATCTACGTCCCTCCTGGCTGCAGAAGACTGCACGCCATGAGCCAATAGCAGGCTCTTCCACACGTGTGTGCGTGTGTATATGTACATACATGTGAACATGCAATATACACCTCGAATATGAATGTCACTTTATAATTATGACTATAGGCATATATTTTGGATACACATATTATTCTATTATCTGATACTATTTATCTGAATATTATCTAATATATATCTAATATACACATGATTTAATATATACTATATATGACAAAATATGATATATATCAGATATTTGATAATACGATTATTCTATGATCACACATTATATGTCTATGGTACATATTATTTATCTAAAATATGTATTAATATGTATATATAAATATGTATGATATGCATGTATGTTTAATATGTATATAGTATGCATATATGTATTATATATATTATATATGCCTATATAGTACATGTATATACATATTATACATTCAATATATATTGATTATATATAATAGATCTAAATATCAGATATATAATATGCGAAAATAGAATATTTAAAATATCTAAAATAAAACCTAGAAATATATTATAAAATATAGGACATATAGGATATATAATATAATTAGTGTATTATCACATATATCTATCTGGGATATATTACTTATTAAAATATATTAACATGTATATTACATATCTAAAATGTATTAACATGTATATGTTTAGATTTATACGTATTAATGGGTATACAATGTACACATGTGGATATGAACGAACCTGCCTGGAGATGCGGGCAGACATGGCGGCCTCTGATGGAGGGACCGGCTCTTTCCCACCTGCAAATGGAGATCCTGCAGAGTCAGGACCCTCTTCCCCTGGGTGGTGAACTCACTGAAGTGGACGCTTATTTGCACACCCTGGCACGGCTGCTGGGTCCTGGCTACGCTTCTACGACCCCTTCTCCATGTCTGGGGTCTCTGCAATCATGGGTCGCTGGGATCCTTGAGAAAGTCAAGGGGCCCACGGTGAGCATGGGATTCGTGAGATGTGGAAATGCACCCACTCCATTTGAACAGGTGAGAGTCGTTCTTAAAAGCTGCCGGTCAGTGAAATTAAGAATGAAGGTCGTGGACACACCACTGGCTGGAAATGTCTATTCGACTAGGTAGGATCAAAATCCTACATACGTGGTGGATCCTGCATCTGGTAAGCAAGGGGTATCTGGAATATTCTATTTAAAAAAAAAATGCCTTAACCCTCAATTATAGAAAGAGAAGCCAGCAAATTAAAACAGAGGTTCTGAATAGATGTTTTTCCAGATAGGAGTACACACTGCCAATCAGCTCATGAATAGTTAATTCAATTCCCTTTGCTAGTGGGAAATCGCAAATTAGAATCAGCGTACTACACCAATTTGCATTCAGTGCGACGGTTCTAGTGAAAGAAACAGAGAAGCAAAAATGTTGGTTAGGATGGAACAGGACCCTCATGTAAAACAGTGCAGGTGGACTGTAAATGGATTTGGGAGGTACCGAAGAATTCAGATCATATGACCCACCAATCTGACCGGCAGACACATACATAAGAGAAATTTAACATAGGTCCAGAGAAATAGGTGCGCATACCTGTTTACAGCATGATATTATCCAAATTAGGAAAAGGAGAAAAGACCCAGTGTGCACCAGCACATGATTAAATAAACAAATCATGGCATATTAATACAATGGAATATTACGTGGTCATAAAAAATAACAAAATACAGCATACTGCCTGTTCTGCAGCAGGATACAGTGTATCCAGCCCACAACAGAGATAAGCCCTGAAAACAAGTAAAGAAAGAAATTGCATGATTAATTTATTTAAACATTTGGAAAATGTTAATCATCAGAGAGAAAGAGACGTGGTTGCCGAGTCTTGAGGTCTGATGGAAATAGATACAGGATGTCTCTTCAGACTGATGAAATGTTAAAAATGTATACACACATGGTGTTAATCATGGCACAAAGTTGTGGATATGCTAATGACTACTGAGTTGTATGCTTTCAATAAATACAGTGGGAATAAGAAATCTTAAATAACATACACAGATAATAAAAGGCAGGAAGGAACTGGTGATAATTTCCAAGGGCTATTTCCACGCTCAGGGTCAGAAGAAGATTAAGAAATATGAGGAGCAGTTTTGATTTGCATTTAGAAAGCAGGATGGAGATTCCTCAGGATACTTGGAATGGAACCACCCTTTGACCCAGCTATCCCACTCCTCAGTTTACTTGCAAAGGACTTAAAATCAGCATGCTACAGTGACACAGCCACATCAATGTTTATAGCAGCTCATTTCACAATAACTAAACTATGGAACCAACCTAGGTGCCCTTCTACAGATGAATGGATAAAGAAACTGTGGTACATCTACACAATGGAATATTACTCAGCCCTAAAGAAGAATGAAATAAAGGCATTTGCTGGTAAGTGGATGGAGCTGGAGAATATCATGCTAAATGAAATAAGCCAATCCCAAAAACCAAAGGCCAGATGTTCTCTCTGATCTTCAGATGCTAATTCACAGTAAGGGATGATGGATAGGGAAAAACAGTTACTTTAGATTAGGTAGAGGGAGTGAAGAGAGGGAAGGGTGTGGGGTAGGAAGGACAGTAGAGTGAACAGACGTGATGACTCATGTGCATGTGTGACTGCATGACCATGTGATCCTGCAACATGGACAGTCAGAAAAATGAGAGATTACCCTCCATTTCTGTCTGATCTGTCAAAATGCATCCATGCCTTCTGCTGTCAGGTGCAACTCATTAGGACGTAAAATAAATGGGAATTTAATTTATGAGATGGGAAGCATTAGAGTCTCCTGCTTGTATCTGAAGTGCCAGAGAAAGTGCTGAGGCTGGATCCACATCCCTGAGGAGAACATTTGATGAAATGTGATTGAAAGTGAAAGTGACCTAGCCAGACACCAAGAGCCAAGAAATTCATGCAGAATAACAAAAGGAAACAAAGAAGGAGAAGAAACAGGAGATGGAGGAGGAGGAGGAGAAGGAGAAGGAAGAGGAGGAGGAAAAAGAGGAAGACAAGGAGGAGGAGGAAGAGGTGGAGGAGCAAGAGGAGGAGGAGGTGGAGGAAGAGGAAGAGAAGGAGGAGGAGGAGGAAGGGATGGAGGAGGAGGAGGAAGGGATGGAGGAGGAGGAGAAGGAGGAGGAAAAGGAAGAAGAGGAGGAGGAGGAGGTACAGGAGAAGGAGGAGGAGCAGGAAGAGAAGGAGGAGGAGGAGATGGAGGAGGAGGAGATGCAGGAGGAGGAGGAAGGGATGGAGGAGGAGGAGAAGGAGGAGGAGCAGGAGGAGGAGGAAGAGATGGAGGAGGAGGAGGAGGAGGAGCAGCAGCAGGAGGAGGAGGAAGAGATGGAGGAGGAGGAGGAAGGGATGGAGGAGGAGGAGGTGGAGGAGCAGCAGGAGGAGGAGGAGAAGGAGGAGGAGGAGGAGCAAGAGGAGGAGGAAGGGATGGAGGAGGAGGAGGAGGAGGAGGAGGAGTGCGTGCTTCTGACTCACGGGCTGGGCACCCACCCGAGCCCGGTTCGACTGCAACGTGACACGGGGCTCACACTTGTGGCCAGTTTGCACCTGCTGCGGTTGGTTCGCCGGCCAGTGGTGGAAAGAGGGTGGACAGAGGCCGGAATCTGCCCAGCGAGCATCTGCACATCAACCTCCGGAATCTTTTCGTTTTATTTTATTTTATTGATGTGACTTTTTAAAAATGCAAAATAATCCACCCCCCTTATTGTGCATTAGCAACCGCTTATCAGAAAAAAAACCAATTCAGCCTTGGGTTCGTCTTGGGGGCTGGCTGACTCGCTTAGCAGGGTTTTCTCCGCAATCTTGACGCCTCTCCCCGCCGCGGCCTCCGGGAGGGTTTCCCCGCTCTCTGGGTGGGAAGGGCTGATTCCCATGAAGAGCTCCAGGCTTCGCTCTCTTTATCCTTCAGGGGTCGTTTAAGGACCTTTTTGCGGATGGAATGATCTTCCCTCTCCAGCCGACACCCATCCAGCTCTGGCACTTGGACTCTCAATTTCCAGGCTTCTCACTGGAACTTGGCAGCCACCTCTGGTCCCCCCATAAAACCCGTGAGAGACACTGAGGTCCACGTGTGCCCTGGGGACAGACACCACCGTCTTCATCCAGGTAAAGCATCCACCCTCAGCGCACCAGGTGAAAATTAAGCAAAATGGACCAGAGAGCAAACTGAGGCGGCTTTTAGATGAGCCGTCTCAAGAGACTCTGCGCTGAAAGTAGAATTTCCAGGAAGAGCCACCTGGACAGGGCAGGTTCCGGGTGGCGATCAATGCAAAATTCAACAGCGCTCTGGGGAGAGGGCACTGTGCCTTATGCATGCGTCTGAGCCAGGGTCCAGGAATCCCGTTAGAACATTCTGGTCTCCATACATAGCTACACCCTGCAAATAAAATTCCAATCTCTTCTAAGAAATTCAGTAGCATTTCTAAGTAGATCAGGGAAACTCTCCCTAGCATGATGATGCATGTAAACTGAGACTTGGGTCCACACGGATTTTTTTTTTTTTTAAATAGTCTTTGAAGAGACAACTGAACTCCGAGGCAGATTGAAACACTACTCACAAATGTCAAGGTGTGGAATCAACCCGAATGCCCATCAACAGAAAAAACAAACCATTACAGACTAATAAACAACTATAAAAAATAATAGATAACTGGGGTACACAGGTTTACAGCAGCACAGTTCACAAGAGCCAAACTGTGGAACCAGCCTCGGTATCCACCAATGGAAGAATGGATAAAGACAGTGTGTTGTGTCTACACAATGGAATATTACTCAGCCTTAAAGAAGAATGGATTATGTCATTGGCGGGAAAGGGGGTGGAAATTGAGACCATGATGTTAAGCGAAATAAGCCCACATCATAAACTCAAGGGTCATAGGCTTTCTGTCATAGGCAGAAGCTAGAGAGGAAAAAGGAACAGAAAGATGCAACTGAATGTCATAAATATCAAAGGGAGAACAGTCGAGGAAAGGAACCAGGGGAAGGAAGACAGGGAGGGTGGAGAAGGATGTTGGCTGAATTACATTGTTCCTTTGTGTTTGTGTTCAAAGATGTAACAAGAAATCCCTCCCTTGTGTAATTCTGTAATACACCAATTAAAAAAAAAATTGGGAATAAACAAGATACAAACACCCAAAGGGAATACTACACAGTCAGAACAAATGGGAGATGCTATCATTTCCGATCCTATGGACGAGCCTAAGAGATATTATACTTTGTGAAATAAGCCAGGGTCACAAACTCAAATATTGCATGATCTCATGCACACGAGGAATCCCAAAAAGTTGATCCATAGGAACAGAGAGCCAAAGGACTTAAGGGTGGGGAAAGACAGACATGGGTCCAAAGGTCCAATGTCTCAGATAAACAGCACCAAACTCTTCCAGGGACGTCTTCCGTCACCTAGCAACAATAACAACACAGCAGACGCTTGAAAATGGCAGATTTTCAACATTTCGCCGCCGCACACTTAGAAACACGGGCCATGCGGCTGTGAATCAGTGCCATTTAACCATTGGGTTGTCTGTGCAGTTAGCGAACCACGGTGCTGCGCGTGGTGCATTTGTGCAATTTTTATCTGTCATTGTTCTCCCACCGGAGAAGCCCCCAGCTGCCTTTCGGGGAGGGGGCAGAACCCTGGCTCCTGGTTTTCCGAACCCTCTAACCAGATCCATAAATCTACGGGATGCAATGGCCGTGTGTGGCCACTAGGAGGCGCAAGAGGAAAGCCCTAACCCAGTGCCTGGGTTCCTGGGGGTTTGGTCCGGTCCCTGGAGCCTGGGGCTCCCCAGGTCACCTCCCTGGACCTCAGAAGCGGACACTGCAACCCTCCAGGCTGCGGATGTGAGCGAGGCTTCATTAGCCACGTAGAAGAAATCCCTCCTAAAGCATTGGGAAGGGCCAGGCGGGGCACAGGGTCAGGAAAATACAGAGGTCTGACCCCAAACAGAGGGCTGCACCTTTAGCGTCTAAAGAGGGGACAGCGGGACGGACCCGGGAGCGGCAGCACGCCGTGAAGCTGCTCCGCAGGTGTGCGTCCAGCGAGTGGCCACCACCCGGCAAGATCTGCAGGACATTCCCTTCCTGCCCACAGAGGCGCAGCTGCGGGCTGCAGAGTCTGCCCCGCAGGAGGAAGGACACTGTCCCCCAGAGGCGTCCAGACGCGTCCCGCTGAACGTGCACCATAGACAGAGCGGCACCCACAGCCCAGGCGCCTCCCAGCCTGGTCCACAAGTGGCCCCTGCCGGAGAGAAGCTGAGACCCTGCAAAGGACCTGGAGCCGCTGGGCACAGAGCAGGCACACTGCGGGGGTCGCCTGAACGGTTCCTTCCGGCACTCGCTCCCTCATTGTCCCTGATGGGCTCCAGGGGTCATTCTGAGTGACGTTCCCAAAGCACCTGACCCGGTCATTCAGTGGGTGGCCGTAGGGAGAATCAGGACTTCCACCCCCACTGCCCAACCTTCCCTGGGACCGAACGTTGCGATGGCTACATGACCGGAATCACCCCAGAGAAACGTCCCTGCAGAACGTAGGGGACATGGCTCAAGACCATAAAGGTGCCACGGCGGGAACCCATGGACATCCAGGGTCTGAGGTCGGGGACAGCCAGGGTCGGGGACAGCCAGGGTCAGGGACGGCCACGGGGAACAGCGCTTAGGTGTTTCCCACACTGCTAAAGGTCAGACGGGGACACCAGAGCTCTGGTGGACCAAACTCAACATTGAGATGGACGCCAGGCCACCAAGGGCAGGTTCCCCAGGTCCAGAGGCAACTGTCAATCATGTGCTCATGGAAAGAGTGAGGGCCAAAGGTCCATCTGTGGAATAGAAAATCCACCTGAGCTTCTGGTGACCACGCTGGACACACAGCAGGGACCTGCCCCTCACCACGGGGACGCACAGCAGGGACCTGCCCCTCACCACTGGGACGCACAGCAGGGACCTGCCCCTCACCACGGGGACGCACAGCAGGGACCTGCCCCTGACCACGTGGACGCACAGCAGGGACCTGCCCCTCACCACGGGGACGCACAGCAGGGACCTGCCCCTCACCACGGGGACACACAGCAGGGACCTGCCCCTGACCACGTGGACGCACAGCAGGGACCTGGTCCTCACCACGGGGACACACAGCAGGGACCTGCCCCTCACCACGGGGACGTACAGCAGGGACCTGCCCCTCACCACGGGGACACACAGGAGGTACCTTCATATGACCCCGCATCACACTAGACCCCAACCCAGCTCCCTCCCTGACAACCCCGAACAGCCTCTGGCTGAGGCCGGAAGGAACCACGCGGCACCCAGAGCTCAGACCTGGCCTCGGCCCTGGGGCGGGGAGGCCGTGGGCGGCCATGAACCGCGCTGTGTCCGTCAGAGGAAGGGACAGGCGCCAGGGTCTCGGGACCATCGCGGAGCCGCGCCGGGGTCACCAGCTGACAGGCGCCGGGCAGCTCAGGGAAAGAAGGAGGCCAGCCCGAGGCGGGAGGCGCCATCCTTGACGGGGCCCGGGCCTCTACCTGGGGGACCTTCCTCTGGAGGCAGTGGGACACGCGGTGTGGGAGGCGCAGGGCGAGAGGGAGCTGGCACAGTCTGCAGAGGGTCAAGGCTGCAGCCCCGGCTCAGCCAGGCGTCGGTGCGTCCTCACCAGGCTGCCCAGGGGGACCGAGGGGCTGGCCTCGAAGCCCCGGCTCTGCGCCCTCGCTGCTGCTGCGGAGGCGAAGCCGCAGGGCAGCCTGGACGGAAGACGCTCCGCCAAACGCATCGAGCACCGTCCCTCCCTCCCAAGACCCTGGGAGGCCGCAGGCGCTAGCCGCTGAGGACCACGCCCGCCACCTGCCCGGGGCACCTCCGGTCAGTTTTGCTGCCTCTGAACAACCTGCCTGCGAGTCCTGGGCGTGGGTAATGAATGACGGGGCTCCAGCCACCCGGCCTGGACAGCTGGGCCTGCAGAGTCCGCACGGAAAAGTCCCGCGTCCCGAAAAAAGTGCCCAGGGGGCCTAATTCATTCTCGGGTCACAAGCGCCTGATGAGCACTTTGGAATCAAGCTGCCTCCGCGAGGGCGCGTCGCTCTTTGTTTTCCTCTGAGTCCGTCATTTGCAGCAAGAGAGGCTGAACCCAGAGCCCCCCCCAGGCCAAGCGAGGGCCCGACCCTGAGCCCCCTCCCCAGCCCTGATTTGCATTTTATTTAGAGACACGGCCTCACTGGGCTGCTTTGGGCCTCCCTAAGTGGCTGAGGCTGGCTTTGAACTCGCCATCCTCCTGCCTCAGCCTCCCCAGCCGCTGGGATCCCGGCAGGCAACGCCGGGCTCCGCGCCCATTTTTGATGGACCTTAGCAGATACATCGTGGGTCCTTTGCATTTGAATCACGGGTCAATAGCAGCAGTAATAAGATGCTCAACGACCTGAATAATGATAGAAATTT
Source organism: Sciurus carolinensis (assembly GCF_902686445.1). NCBI lineage: Eukaryota > Metazoa > Chordata > Mammalia > Rodentia > Sciuridae > Sciurus > Sciurus carolinensis. Next base: position 3,145,821 of record NC_062232.1, read on the forward strand.
TAAGGTGGGTGTGTTAATGGTTGCCGTGGATGTGGGCGAAGGAACTTCTAGAGGAATCCGTGGATATTGAAAATAATTTTTAAATTTATTTCCAATTAAAAGATAATAGAGGGCCGGGCTGGGGCTCAGTGGCAGAGCGCTTGCCTAGCACGTGTGAGGCACTGGGCTCCATCCTCACCGCCCCATAAAAAATAAATAGAAGGTATGGTGTTCACCTCTAACGACAAAAATAATAATAATAGAATGAGTTATTTCATCATGATTTTCCAGGGATATTCTGAAGCACTAAAATTTTTTTAGTGTACCACAATCCCCTAGCAGGGTAGAGAATCTACTCCTTTTTTGACTCAGGGAAAGAGACTCAGAAAGTCAGCTGACCCTCTGGACACAGGGGTTCAAGCCTGTTATCCCAGAAGCTCCCGAGGCTGAGGCAGGAGGATCGATTGCAAGTTGGAGGCCAGCCTCAGAAATGCTAAGCAACATAGACACTGACTCAAAAAAAAAAAAAAAAAAAAATATATATATATATATATATATATAGAACTGGGGAATGTGGCTCAGTGGTTAAGCACACCTGGTACTAAAAATATTTCTAAAAAGGAATTTATTGACCCTCCTGGATTCCACACCATAAACAGAGGTAGAGAAGGTACTAGCTCAGGTGAGCCTCATCATAAATCAATGTTCTTCTCTCCACTTCCAGTCTCCTGTTTCCAGTTCTAACCTAAATCATCTGTTTAATATTCCTTTTGGGTTAAGAAAAAAAAAACCACTATCCTATTAAACACCAAGAGGACGGGAAACGATACTTTTCCGCCGCTTACGTGGGGGAAGCCGCGGTCTTGTATTTTTTACCCGCCTGGCGAGAAAACAGAAAAGCTCAGAAACAGCCATCTTGGTTTCCTGCTAGGAACAGGAAGCCCTAGGAAGATATTCCTCAGCCTCGCTGTTCCTTTACACTCTTGCTTCTTTAAAAAAATAAATTAAATAAAATAGGGTTTCCCAGGAAGGGCCAGCCAGGAGCCAGGCTGCCCTCAGGAGCCAGGGCCACAGGTCCTGCGGGGCTGGACCACCTGAGGGACCTTGTGCCTGGTTTCCTCACCCACCTCTTTGCGAGGACAACCCTCTGTGAACCCGCAAGAAGCCCAGTGTCCACTCTCAGCCGCTGGTCGCCAGAAACACCAGCCCAAACCACCCCGGCAGGACGGGCCACCTTCTCCTGGGGTCCAAGGGGCCGTGGGGGGTGGGCTTTGCATTTCCATGCCTTTTAATTCATATCTGATGTTGTGCATGACCACATCCCGTGACACACAGGTCTCATTTGGTTACAGGATGGACAGTCGGACATGGGCGGTGGGACCCGAGGTCCAGGGGATGAGCTGACCCCACGGGCTTTCTGTTCCCAGGAGCCGCTGGCCGGCAGCCCTGCCTGGCCTCCGTGGACAGCCCACGGCCCCTTCCTCACCAACCGCCCGCTGCCTGCAGGAGAGACGCAGCCTGAAATCATGTCCCAGAGGAACCCAGTGACCCTGAAGGGGACGCTGTGACCCCGACACAGACCAGGTCCCAGGGCTCAGGGAGACCAGGGTCCTTCCTCCACCATAGAACCTGCAGGAACAGGTGCCAGTGAGAGCCAGCCAGCCCGGGGCAGGTGACCCAGAGTGGCCATGGCCGTGGGGACTGGACAGTCTGAGGTCGCCCTGCTGTCCGTCAAAAGCCAGGAGGTGGACCTGGGCGGGACTCTCTGGAAACTCCCCTGGGACCCCATAAAACTGGATGCAGGAGAGGCCTGCTGCCCCCTCCTCTCTGAGAGGACCCCTGTGTCCCTTGAGAGTGTCCCCTTCTCCTTTCCATCCCTTCAGTCAGCTCCTGCCTGTCACCCTGAGTGACAGGTCTGACATCTTTCTGATTTAATCTCCAGAATCAGCCTTGGAGGGCGAGTCTTCACGCTGCCTCAGTTTCCTGGGAGATGGTAGCTCAGTACCAATTCCAGGTCCACCTTGTTAAAAACCCTATTATTTTTATTATTATTATTTCACCTTGAAAACAAATATTTTCACACAGATCTGAGCACATGATCCATGAACTGGCAACGCCCTGCAAGACCACGATCGGAGCTGGGTGGTGAAATCTAACCTCCCGACCTCAGTTGGAAGGAGGCAGAGGGACGCTTCAGTAATGCACGTGCCAGCTGAATCGCCTAGACCTTCCCCAAGGCGCCCGGACTTCAAATCACAATATGAGCCAAGTCCTCAGAAGAGTTCAGTTTCAGCACCTAAAGCTGGAAGGACAACGTCCCGGGTCCCATATTGGAGCTAGGAAACCGGAGGCACTATTTTCTTCCATGACTCAGGAAGACTACCCATCCCCGAAAAAGGAAAGCACCTAGGCCGATCGGTCACGGCGACCCCAGGACCCCGCAGGTGCCCACCATCCCTTTAGGAATCAACGAGCTCAGGAAGAAGCAGCCCTCCGATCCAAGTTGCCTTGGGTCTTGAGGGGCTTTTGAGAGCAGCTTGGGTCCACGCAGGGCCCGTCCCCGTCTCCCCTACAACGGCTGAGCCCGACGGCAGGCTGATCCCGGCCGCGGAGGAGCAGGATTCGAACGCAGGACGCCAGTCGAGACGCGCAGCGGTCCCTGCCCGTCCAGGCCGGCTCCGCCTTCGGCAGATGACCGTCCATCCGACCTGCGTCCCTCACTCACCCAGGATGCCCAGCCGGTAGTTGAGGGTGATGACGATGACGTTTCCGTAGCTGGCCAGGATGCTGCCGTCAATCATGTTGCCTGTCCCCTCCATGTAGGAGCCGCCGTGGATGTAGACCATGACCGGCTTCCTGCTGCTCTGGTCGTGGATATCTGCGGAGAAAACCAGCGACAGGACACAGTGAAGGACCCCACCGGGCACCGCTGCTCCGCCCGGGGCCGAGGAGGCCCGGCCTCCCTATCGGAGGCCACAGCCTTGGAGCCCAAGGGATGATGATGATTAATTATTATTATTATTATTATTATTATTATTATTATTATTATTTAATTCAGGGCGGGCGGAAGGCTTGGTAAGGTGGCCCAGGGACAGTGCCCAAGGCTGGGGAATGTTCTCTGCGTGGACATTTGGGTGTCTGGTGGGAGGGGCGTGTGGCTCGGAGGCAGAGCCCTGGCCTAGCATTTGCTCCCGGCCGAGGTCCCAGCTCCTGCACGCAAACATCAAAAGAAGAAGAAAACAGCAAAAGGAACAGAAGAAGAAAAGAAGGATATTTCCAGAGGAGCATCGTGCCCGCCCGCGAAAGCATCTCTCTCTGTCTCTTCTGCGCACAGGCGGCCTTAGGGACGGGAGGGCTCAGGAAGGTCCAGCCAGCGTCCCCCAGGCTTCGCTCCGACCCCAAAACGGGTGTGCGCGACAGATGCGCTCGGCATCCTTGCAAGATCTGCTGTCGCTCATCTCGCAAAAATCAAACGCCAAGAACGCCCATCAGTGGGAATTCCACGGCGTGGCCGGGTGCGTTTGATAAAAATCAGAAAAGTAGGAGGGAAAGGCTCAGCTCTCCCACCCAGGACCCAGGAGGGCCAAGCACCCAAACAGACGCTTCAAAATGACCAACGGAACAGAAGATGTGCAAAAAGCAAAAAAGGAAAAAGCGAGTTTTTTTTTACTGGGGTTTATTGATTTGCAGTGATAGCAAAATATCGAAGTAACAAAAAACAGAAAAAGTTAAAAAAAAAACAAGGAAAGTAGTCCAAACTCAAGATGAGATCTGGCCACTGCTGGACATTTTTGGAAAGAATATGATCTGCAATTGGGACTGGCAGCTCCTGAGGGCCGTTTGTAATTATTATTTTAATGAGCAAGGATGTGAACATAATATTTTGCAATGGTCTACCATGGCAAAAAAATTAAAAAAATCATCCATACACTACGCACAGAGACTGCCTTGGGAAAACTCATGACTGCATAACCCAGTCGGGCGTTCATCCGCCATTCTGGCCACATTTCATACGGAGGAAGACTGGACTCGATTATAAATATGGATGGAAGTAAGCATGTATTTATTCTAACTACTGACACAGACATGCACATGGATGTGCGAGAATCAGTCTGCATGTGGTCAAAACAAAACCTCTTGCCAGACGTGGTGGTGCGCATGTGCAATTCTGGCAATTAGGGAGGCCGAGGTGGAAGGTTGGCAGTTTGGAGGCCAGCCTCAGCAACTTAGTGAGGGCCTGAAAAACATAGTGAGACCCTGTTTCTAAAACAAAAATAAAAAGGGCTGGGACTCAATGGTTAAGCACCCCTGGGTTCAATCCCCAGTGCGAATAAGTAAATGAATAAATAACCTTTAGTATGCTTATTTTCAAAGCTTTCTTTGATGAAGTTTGGTACTTCTGAAATGTCACAAAAGAACTGTGGAGGTGGCCTCACGTTATTTGGCAGAGTGCTTCAGGCAGAGTCTGCTTGGAAGGGTCCAGAGGAGAGGACAAACCCACTGGTCACAGTAAAGTACAAGAAAGAGCGGCAGACTCCCCAAGATTTTGCAGCTATTTAACCCAGAAAAGAGAGAGTCCTTCATTTCTTCTTTAAAAATTCACCTAGAAGGTCCGGTCGCAGTGGCTTCCACCTTTAATCCCAGCAGCTCAGGAGGCTGAGGCAGGAGGATCATGAGTTCAAAGCCAGCCTCAGAAACTGAGGCCCAAAGCAGCTCAGTGAGACTCTGTCTCTCAATAAAACGCAAAATAGGGCCGGGGAGGGGGCTCAGGGGTCCAGGAACCCTGAGGTCAATCCCTGGCACCCCTCAAAAAAAATCACGTAGGAAGTAAGACTCCTTCCTCTGACCTGCCCCTCTTTCAGGCTCTGCACAGGCTCTTTACACATGTGTCCCCAGCTGCAGGTGCTGGTCGCTCAGCTGTGCAAAGCACAGGCAGCCTGAGCTTTGAGGGTCCACCTGAAGACAGGAGGTCACGGTGGCTTACCTGTCCTGAGACACAACCAGGTTTCCTTGGGCTGGTGCAAATAATAAGCAGATATTTAATTTGTTCAAATTCAAAAAAGAAAAAAAAAAAGACACATTATTAGCATGAAAAGAAAATTAGTTCAGCCTCAAAAGGACCAAAGAGAATCAGAAAGAGGAACCAGGTGCCCTGGTACACACACCCGTGTTCCCGGCAACTCGGGAGGTTGAGGCAGGAGGCTTGAAAGTCGGAGGCCAGCCTCAGCGACTTTAGCAAGGTCCTAAGCACCTTAGTGAGACCCTGTCTCGAAATTAAAAAATAAAAAGGGTCGGGAATGTGGCTCAGGGGTAAAGCACTCCTGGGTTCAATCCCCGGTACCATTTTTTTTTATATGTATAATAAAAAGGAGGTTTATTTTATGTTGATTTAATTTATTTAGTGTTTTGAAGAGGTGGCTGGTATTCTGCAGCCCTCCCCGTGAGAGACCGTCTATGGGATAAAGTTGGGTCAGATTTGGCTCATTTAAGGCTGCTGGAGGCCAGGACCACCCTGGGTCTAGAGCTCAGTAAAAAAAAAACACAATGACAAGGTTAAGAGCTGAGTCTCGTCCCCGTGTTGGGAAACTCATCTTATTTCTGCGTGGTGACTTGACGCAAGAAGTCAAGAGCGTGGGGCAATTGGCAGCAGGCGCTTTGGGGGAGACCAATGTCACCAGCCAGGTGAAGGCAAACTCACCTGGGAGACCCCCAGGTCACCCCTTAGAACCTGAACCCCCATGCCAAGTTTCTGGGGGGGACGGGAAATAGACATTCAGCCCAATTTCTCTGCAAGAAAAGACGGGTCTCACTGTTCAGCTGCTTCTTTTCTTTAACACCAATTATTCTATTATTCAAAGGACAGAAGAGGGGCGTTGCTTTCCTGCCGGGAAAGCAGCTTCCAATTTCAAAAATCAAATCAAATCAGACATGGCCGCAGTTCCTGGGGACAATTTCTCCAGCAACTGGAGAGCCTTTCTTGAGCAAGCTCATCCCACAGCAAGACAAGGGTGGGCGCAGGAAAAAAATAAAGTTTTCCAAGAGCTCTGCCAGGAAGAGGGAGGTACGGAGCCAGCCTGTGCACCTTCCTGGGCTTCTCAGACTCCTGTCTGTCTCTGGGCTGCTGGGGTCTCCCAGGTGGCGCTTGGAAAGACAGAGACGGATCTCCTCGCCGCGCTCTTTAATGTACTTCACTGTGAGCAGACACTAGGGAACCTGCTTTGCAATCTCTAGGTCTGCCAAGAAAAAATTAGAAAAATCAAAGTGAAATCAAGAAAAACCTTAACAGCCCCCCTCGGTCGACAGATTGACCAGAGGTGCCGTGGAGGTACTGGTGCAAAGATCCGGAAGACCCAGGTTTCAAAATAAACTCTGCACTTACAAAGCCACGTGGGGAAGGAGGAAAAGCTGATAGTGACCAGGCATCGTTCACAATTCTATTTTCTCTGCTTGTGACCCGGTAGGAGAAAAAAAAAAAAAAGAAAAAAAGAAAAAAATGAATTTCTTTGCAAATCGTGTCTGATTCCATCTCAGGTCTAGAAAGAACGTCTGTAGGGTTCCTCCCAGATTTAAAAGGACCGTGTTTTTCTTTCTTTTCTTTCTTTTTTTTTTTTTTAACAAGAAGAAAATAAATAAAAAGCACACTCAAGTGCACTATTTTCAAAGAAAGGGAGGAAAAACAGGTTGAAATGGCGGGGGAGGAAAAAAACCGTATATAGAGAAAGAGAGATAGAACAAAATATAAAATCATGCATTGGACTTGAGCTTTGGGAAAAAAAAATGAAAAATACCTTCATCGTCACCACGCTCATTACTGGTGATATCATCTGCGATTTTCTTTGTGTTCGCTCCTGGGGTCATATTGGAGAAGAAAATAAAGGGGGGAAAAAAAAGAGAATTCAAAAACAACAGGTTTGCCAAAAATTCAGAGAAGAGAGAGATTCTACCCAATAAAAGAAAAAAAAAGGTAATTAAAAAAAAGTTAAAATCTTTTACATTTGGATTTCCAAAAAACAACAACAACAACAAAAAAATAAAAACATGAAATACGGTAAATGCAGAGAAACTGAAAGAAAATTCAAAATGTTACTTGAAAAAAAAAAAATGTTAGAAATCCCTGAAGATGCAGTTTGGGGGTTACAATGATACAACTGCCAAAAAATAAAAACTTAAAAAAAAGGAAAGAAGGAAGAAAAAAAGTTAACGTGAGTTGTTTCAAAAGATAAAAAAAAAAAGAGAGAGAGAGAGAAAATTAAATTATTAGAAAAGAGATTTCCCACATTCTTAAAAGCAATGCATAATAAAGATTCAACAGCTTTTTCATTTTAACAGGTTGCAATCTGGAGAATCGGTTCAACATCTCTCATAACCTTGGATCAGGAACTTTCAAGACAGGAGCAGAAAAGCATTTGGAAAAGGACACAGAAAAGGCCCTTGGTTCAACGATCAGAAATACTGACATTAGGAGCATGCACTGCAGATGTGAAAACACCAGGTTTTGGAATTGGAGGAAAAAGTCAGAAAAGAAACTGAGTCATGAAAATCTCTCCCTACTCCCTGGCTTTCTATGGTGAAAAAATATATATAATTATTCCTTGCCATACGCATAGATTCAAATGAACATTGATAGGTCACCTGCTCCGCCTATGAAATACTGAGCATCAAATGACTTTGCAAAGGTCTTGTTACTTGAATTTCTTTGGAAAGCTGAAGTCTCGCCCCTTCTCCCCGTTAAGTGAGACCTGCTTAGGAATTTCCACAGTGGCACTGGAAGGGACGTCAGAGGACCCTCACCTGAAATGTCTCGTGTGCCCTTTGAACCCAGGTGCAATTTGGGCTTTTAGGTTCTCTGGAGAGATGAGGTTGAAATATGCAGCGTTGACTCCAGGTTGATTTTCTCTAAGCAGATGGAGTCTGGGGTCTATCTACAGTCAGGTTCCAGCCAGGTGAGCACCTGTCAATCAATCCCGCAGGCTTTGCATTCCTCTGGGAGACTGCGTTTAGGTGCCTGGAGAACAAGTCACACCCAGGGAAGCTGTGACCCCCGTCCTTCATTTCTACACAACTCACAAGAGCTTCAACATCTTGGGAAAACCTAACTTGGGTATTGCTGTCTTCTTGTGCAAAAGAAGATCTCAGAACTGTGGATTCTGTATGGTTCAAACTCTCGTGGAGGATTCACCATGTTGGCTGAGGATTGTGCTTCAAATATCCCTGGGAGAGATCGTTTTTAATTTATATCAACAGGAGAGCAATGACCACAGAGCTAGAATAAAAACTTCCCTGTGATACCTTCCTGAGCCTGCATCCCACAGCTAGAAGCTAAGGTGACTCAGAGAACAAAGAATAGATGGGATAAAACATTCATTCCCAACCCCTGAGAAAGCATCCACATCAATGTTTACAGCAGCTCAATTCAGAACAGCCAAGCAATGGAACCAACCTAGGTGCCCTTCAACAGGGGAACGGATAAAGAGAATGTGATACACAATGTGCACAATGGAATATTACTCAGTCACGAAGAAGAATGAAGAAATCATGGCATCTGCTGGTAAATGGATGGAGCTGGAGACTATCATGCTTCGTGAAATAAGCCCAACTCCCCAAACCAAAGGCAGAATGTTCTCTCTGATAGGTAGTTCGCAGTAAGGGGGAAGGGAAGACTAGAAATCGGGTTAGACAGAAGGGAAGGAAGGAGGGAGGGTGGGAATAGGAGAGACGGTAGAGTGAACTGGACTCTTTCCCGTGCTCATCTGTGAATACACACGACCAGTGAAACTCCACATCCCGTGCAGCCACAGGAATGGGAAGTCACACCGCGCGCGTGTGCAAAGAGTCCGAAGGCACTACCCTAGCACGTGCATCTAAACGGATCCAATAAAAATAATCTTCAGCTGCATCCAGAGGTCGGTGTGTCCCTGGCACCTGAGCCAGAGCTGGCTCCAGAACCGGTGCACGTCAGGCAAGGCAGTAGCCTTTCAAAGTCTAAAAGGACACTTTGCAAAGAGAGGACTCTGCTGGAGGGGCACAGCCGTCTTGGGGCTGCGTCCGCGGCGTCCATCACCGGAGACCCAGTTGCACGGCCACCTGGTGGACCGCAGCGGCGCTCGGCTGCACCTCCGCGTCCCCGGGTGCGCCTCTGCTCGGGGGACCTGCTCTCTTGCCTCGTGAAGGACACCCAGAAGCGTCGCCGAGGGTCAGCGGCGGCCGCCCCCTTCCCGGTCAGACGCTGATTTGCGCAGCGATTTCTGCTGGTGCTTCTGCGGCTGGCGCTGGGCGTGTCCGCAGGAGCCCGTGACTTGCAGGATGCATGTGGCCCCGGCCTGGCCCCGAGGTGCACCGACCCCCAGGGGACCGTCCGCCCCTGCGGAGCTGCGCTGGGCTCCTCCCCGCTCTGCTCTCAAACCCGCCGGTTCCACACCCCGGGCGCGGCCAGCTGGGGCTCGAACCCGGGACCCGCGCACGGGGCTGCGTCTCCGCCCCCGGCGACGTTATGCTGGTGGTTGATCCATGGGACCCGCCGCGGAATCCAGCTTCCAGCTCTCTCCTCTGCTTTCCAGGAAGGGCTCCCCGGGGTCTTCCTGGGGAACCGGGTCTTCTTTCTGGGCTTTGCAGAGCACGGAATGTCCCCGAGCTGCGCCCCCTGCTGTGGCAGCGCGTGGTGGCCTCGGGCCTCTCTGGGCTGAGGATCCTCCTCCTGGGGGCAGAGAAGGCTTCTGCCTCCGCCCTTCCTTCGCTGCTGCTTATTTGGGTGGTTGGTGCGTGTGAGTTATTGACACTAATGCGGTGCGCATCCCCGGACCCGTGTGCGTGTGTGTGCAAATGCAGTAGGAGCAAAACTGCCGAATAACCGCCTAATGTTTACCCATGACCAGGCTGGTTACAAACCTGTTCAGATGTTCAGACGCGATGGCGTCTCCCTGTGGATTTTTTTCCTTTCTTTTTCTTTTTTTCTTGGCACTGGGGATGGAACCCAGGGATGCTTAACCACTGAGCCACATCCGCAGCCCCTATTTTATTTTAATTTTTGAAATTTGTTCTAACGAGTTGCACCTGACAGCAGAAGGCATGGATGCATTTTGATGGATCAGACATAAATGGAGGGTCATCTCTCATTTTTCTGACTGTCCATGTTGCAGGATCACATGGTCATGCAGTCACACATGCACATGAGTCATCACGTCTGTTCACTCTACTGTCCTTCCTGCCCCACACCCTTCCCTCCCTTCACTCCATCTACCTAAAGTACCTCTATTCTCCCCTATCCCGCCCCCATTGTGAATTAGCATCCACACATCAGAGAAAACATTCAGCTTTTGTTTTTTTGGGTTTGGCTTATTTCACTGAGCATGAGATTCTCCAGCTCCATCCATTTACCAGCAAATACCATGATTTCATTCTTTTTCAAGGCTGAGTAATATTCCACTGAAGTCAGAACTAGAACTTCCCAGCCTGTTTTATATTTTATTTACAGACAGGGTCTCATTACATTGCTCAGGGCCTCCCTAAGTGGCGGAGGCTGGCCTCCCACTGGCCATCCTCCTGCCTCAGCCTCCCAAGGGGCTGAGATGACCGGCTGGCAGCAACATACCCACTTCTTGGTACATTTTAAAAGAGAAAAGTTTAAGTCCTCCACTTCCTTCCCCTTTCCTGTGTTTTGGGGACTCCTAGGACTCTTGCCTTTCCAAGAAAACTTCCGCATCTGCTCGTTGACAGATGCAGAAACTCAGCCTGAGACTTTGATAAAACTGGGCAGAAGGCCAAATTGGTTTTGCAGAGGAAGGTCTGACGCTATCCCATAATGGGACCTCGCCTCCAAGTCCTGCGTCTAGTTAACGACGTTACACAGGTTCTTTCTCAGCAGACACAACCCCTTAAAGGGCTTCCAATGCACCTCTGTCCTCCTGAGTATCTCATTTAAACAGAATCATGACCACGTCAAGGTAGGCGTTAGGAGATACAGAAAAATGGCCCAGCTGCAGTTTATTCCAGCGGAAACCCAGCTGGGGGTCACCGGCGAGGCGCCAAGGAAGCCAAATACGCCATTATTCATCTCCGTCCTCCTTCAATTCAATCTTTGCCTCAAATGCTAAAAAAATATGCCTTTCCCCTGAACCATTAGCAGGTCCATCAAACCTCCGCGGAGGAAACGGGTTATAAATATAGAAGTGAATGTTTGAAGGAATCCAAACAAAAGTAAAGAGGTTCTCTCTTGAAAATTTAAATACTCTTTCATAAATAAAATATTCCCCAGGTCCGCCACCCTGGGAGAGCTCTGTCCTGTTCTTCTGAAGTCTCATTTAGTGCCTTCTCTTACATTTCCAAGAGTCAGTCTGCGTGAAACCTGGAGACGCCGGAGGAGAATTGACATTAGGTCCCAGATGGTAAAGGGAGACCGAAAAATCAACGGAAAACCTGCAGAGGTGGAAGAGAGGGCTGTTTGCGTTGTGAGGAAGGAAAACAATTTCCTATCTGTTCTTTCAAATAGATATTTTAGCCGGGCACAGTGAGGTAGAGAAGGGCTGCGGGGTCAGCTGGTGACAGGCACCCAATTCTGTTGTCCCAGCGACTCAGGAGGCTGAGGCAGGAGGATTGCAAGTTCAAGGCCAGTCTTAGCAAAGTAGAGAGGCCGTCAGCAACTTCTGGATACAATGTTTCAAAATTAAAAAAATATAAATGGCTGGGAATAGAGCTGACTGGAAATGCCCCAGGATTCAATCCCTATGCAACAATCAATAAAGAAACATTTAAATAAGTAGAGGTGGGGATGCCGGTCAGCAGTAGAGTAACCCTGGGTTCAAGGCCCAGGCTGGCAAAAGAAAAATTAAATAAAGTGAAATTTTTTCTTTCTTTCTTTTTTGTTTTTTACAATTGCCCTTGGTTATGGGTCAATTGTAACAACTTCATTTTTACACACAAGGTAGAGAGAGAGAAAATAATTTGCCCAAGTTTACGTAGTAAGTATTTGGAACATCTTCTCCTCATTTCTTGTCTTTCTGCATTTTGAAACTATTTTAACTCTGTGCTCCTTAAATGCATTCGGGGTATGATTTGTCCATAGGATTCTGCCAAGGTCTGCTTCTGAAAATCGGCTTGCTCTTGCTGGGCATGGTGGGGCAGGTCCGTCATCCCAGCGCCTCAGGAGGCTGAGACAGGAGGATCGCAAGTCGGAGGTCAGCCTCAACAATGTCCTGAGATCCTGCCTCAAAACAAAAACTGCCAAGGGCTGCGGACGGGGCTCAGAGTGAAGGCACCAGAGTAAAACCTTGCCCTTTGGTTTTGTTGTAGAGGCTTCTCATTATTTTAATGGGTCATTTCGCATCAGCGTCACAACCTGTGGGTGATTTACACGACTCCGTAGCGTCACGGAGAGACTAGTGGAGTGACTTCCTTGGATACCATAATATACTAGCCATTTAAGCCTTGCCACCTTCTCATTTTTATGCCAAACCTTTGTATTTGTTAGTTTCTTTTTTTTTTTTTTTTGAATTTATATTTCTGTATCCTCTGACTCTCTTTTTCCTCTGACTCTCCAAAGATGCAAACAGATGGCTGCTAATGGGTGCACGCGTCCATCACAGACTCCTCGACGTACGCTGCCTAACGAATTCTTCTCTCGAGGATAGAGGTGCATGTTTGCATCTCTACATTTTGAGGTGTCATATTGAATTTCGATATTTAGGTTGTAGCTGGGATGCAGTCGGGGCTCTCGTGTGCACGTATTAAAACTTTCTTTCCAGGCGCGACCGAAGAATCGATCCCGCTCATTATCCGTTCGAAGACAGGCTTCCGTGATCAGGGGGGAAACTGAGGGCTGACCTGCTCTTCACTTTCACCTATTCAAGGTGTTTCGGCGTGAGGACGAAGATCGCGGGGTTACTGTGCGTCTCCCTGGTTTTCCCTGTTTTTGGAGGACGGACGGAGGGGAAAAGGTGGATTTCAGCATTCTTTCCTTGTTTATCTGGAGGAAGGAGGAAGTGATGGCAGGCTTCCTCAGGAAGGAATCCCGGTGAAGGCAAAGGGTTTAGAGTCTCCGGACGCAGCCTGCACTTCCTGTCGGAGTCATGGGATTTTTTTCTTTTTTTTTCTGGGGTTGCGAGGGGTGCCAGGTATCGAACCCAGGGGCACTCGACCCCTGAGCCCCCTTCCCCAGCCCTATTTTGTATTTTATTTAGTGACAGGGTCTCCCTGAGCTGCGTGGGGCCTCACTAAATTGGTGAGGCTGGCTTTGAATTCGAGATCCTCCTGTCTCAGCCTCCTGATCTGCTGGGATGACAGGTGTGGGCCACCACACTCGGCTGCCTTCTTGACCTTCTTCTCCTCCTCCTTCTCTTCGTCCTCCTCCTCTTTCTCCTCCTCCCCCTCCTCTTCCTCCTCCTCCCCTCCGTCCCCTCCTCACCCTCCTCCTCTAGTGATCAGATCATTCAGGTCTTTGCCTGATCTCCTCCTCCGCGTGTCTCTGACGTGAACACACAGTTCCACCCATCGCAAAAGACCAGCACCGTCCAGATCCGTGCCCATTCATCCCACCACCCCGGGGTCTGCTGCCTCACAGGTGCAACATCGATCGACCTCGAACAGGACGCGAAAAACAGGACGGTGAAGGGCACCCCAGTCCTTGGAAGGTGAGCTGAGTCACAGCTCCCGTTCTGGCTCCCGCCATTTTCCCGCTCGTGTGTGTCTATGGTTGGCCACAGGGTGGCTGGATCCACTCAGTTAGAAAGTCCAGGGCGCCATGAGGTCAGCCAGAGTCGCCACGGGCTGACTCCTCCTTCCGACCTCCTGGTCCTCCGATGACACACGCATGCGCTGCATTGCACACAGCAGGCGATCCATACCCACAGGACCCCAGTCTTCTGGGGAGTGGCATCATTTTCCATAGCCCCCAAATTCTTCTCCAAACACACACTGTACTTTTCCCCTTCCTGGACTTTCTTAATTAAGCATCTCTTGCCAGTTTTGGAGAACATGGTCCCTAGAAACTCTCCCTCCTGAACCAGGCTCTCCACCTTTGAAATCCTTGGAGGAGCCTGTGCAATAACGGGATGTGTGAAACCACGTTCCAGGCTCCACACTAGGTTCCTGCTGAAGATTAGCAGGATATTCTCCAGCTCCATCCATTTACCAGCAAATGACAGAATTTCATTCTTCTTCATGGCTGAGTAATATTCCATCATATATATATATATTTTTCCCCCTATATTCATCCATCTATTGAAGGGCACCTAGTTTGGTTCCATAGTTTAGCTGTTGTGAGTTGAGCTGCTATAAACATTGATGTGGCTGTGTCACTGTAGGGTGCTGATTTTAAGTCCTTTGGGTATAAACTGAGGAGTGGGATAGCTGGGTCACATGGTGGGTCCATTCCAAGTGTCCTGAGGAATCTCCACAGAGCTTTCCAGAGTGGCTGCACCACTTTGCATTCCCACCAGCAGCCACATGTGAGTGGACCTTTTCCCCACGTCCTCGCCAGCACTCATTGTGGCTTGTGTTCTGCAGACTAGTCCGAAGGCCACTAGCAAAGATTGCAAGCTTTCCCGTGCATTTTATTTTCAAGCAAGATCACAACTGAGTCCGTAACTGGAGGAATTAGCGAAGCATTTTCCTGGATTCCACACATGAGGATCTTCCAATCTGCTTTGGACAACCGAAGAAAAGACAGGATACCTGCGTTTCTCCTTTGCTATAAATAAACCTTGATTTTTAGAAGAGATTTGAATTTGCAGAAAAATCCCAGCAATACAGAGAACTGCCCTGGGTTCCTCTGTTTTTAAATTCAAGCATTATTGGGCACATTGGTTGTGATTAGTGCGCCACAGAGTGACGTCACGCTTAACTGAAGTCCGCGGTTTATGTCGAAATCCCGAGGGATTCCCCCAGTGTCCTTAACGCTCCACGATCCCACGCAGATTCCACACTGCCTTTGAACCATGTCTCCTTGGGACTCACTTGGCTGCGAGCGTTTCTGAGCCACCTCTTGCTCCCGAGGCTTCCGGGGTCTTGTAGAGTAGCCCGCAGTGGGTGACGTCCCCCGCGGTGTTCCTGATGGACAGGGACCGAGAGCTGCATCTCCTCACACCCAGCTGCAGGCCACGCACTGGCTCACAGTGAGGAGCGCCGGGCCGAGTTCCTGGAGCCTCCCGCGCCCTCTCTCTCCCCCTGGCCTGCTGCACGCTCCGCAAGGACGTCTACGAGCAGAGTCGAAACTGAGGAGCAGAGAGCAAGGGTCCACCTCCTTGGAAGGAGTATCTCCAGGAGCGATGGGGAGAGATTCTGCCCGGGGAACCTGTCCCGACTCTAATGCAGAAGGGCTGCTCACGCCCGTCATCCCAGCCACTTGGGAGGCTGAGGGAGGAGGATTTCCAGTTGGAGGCCAGCCTCTACAAATTTAGCCAGACCGGGTTTCAAAATACAATAAAAAGGGCTGGGGATGTCACTGAGTGGCAGAGCACACCCGGGTTCAATCCCTGGTGCCAAGCGGAAAAAGAGGAAAAGAAAAAGAGGAGGAAAGAGAGAAAAAGCAGCCGTATCCGAGTCAGAGATGGGAAGACGCTTGCTGCTCCGGGCAGGTTGAGGAGCCCAGAGCCAGGGATGCAGGAGGCCTCTGTGCATACGGAAAAGAGCCACAGGACAGACTGAAGGTCCCTGGAGGAGGCGACCCTGTTGACACTTTTAGGGCAGCTCAGGGAGACCCCTGGGGCCTTCTCAGCTGTAAGATGTGCCTATCAAACCAAGAGGGAGCCAGGGAGCGAGGGTCCTGGAAAACCCAGAGCAGCATATGGTGACTTTCCTCGGCAGCCACAGGACATGCAGGCTGTGTCACCCAGTCGCAGGGGCCAGGGGGCTGTGCACGCATCTCATCCTTGGAGTCTGAGCCTCCGGACATCTAGGTGGAGGCTCAATGTCCCCGCGTGGGCCTGAGAACCTGGTCCCCATCAGCAAGTGTACATGTGAGCCCTTCTTTAATTTCTGGTCCTGCGACATGGTCTCAGGTCACCTGTGGCATCTTCTGCTTCACAAGGAGGAGGAAGAAGAGGAGGAAGATAAGGAGAGGAGGAGGAGCAGGAGGAGGAGCAGGAGGAGCAGGAGGAGGAGGAGGGGGAGGAGGAGCAGGAGGAGGAGCAGGAGGAGGAGGAGCAGGAGGAGCAGGAGGAGGAGGAGGAGGAGGAGGGGGAGGAGGAGGAGGAGGAGGAGGAGGAGGAGGAGGGGAAGGAGGAGGAGCAGGAGGGGGGAGGAGGAGGGGGAGGAGGAGGAGCAGGAGGAGCAGGAGGAGCAGGAGGAGGAGGAGGGGGAGGAGGAGGGGGAGGAGGAGCAGGAGGAGGAGGGGGAGAGGAGGAGGGGAAGGAGGAGGAGGAGGAGCAGGGGGAGGAGGGGGAGAGGAGGAGGGGAAGGAGGAGGAGCAGGAGGGGGGAGGAGGAGGGGGAGGAGGAGGGGGAGGAGGAGGGGGAGGAGGAGGAGCAGGAGGAGCAGGAGGAGGAGGAGGGGGTGGAGGGGCAGGAGGAGGAGCAGGAGGAGGAGGAGCAGGAGGAGCAGGAGGAGGAGGAGGAGGAGGAGGAGGGGGAGGAGGAGGAGGAGGAGGGGAAGGAGGAGGAGCAGGAGGGGGGAGGAGGAGGAGCAGGGGGAGGAGGAGCAGGAGGAGGAGGAGGAGGAGCAGGAGGGGGGAGGAGGAGGAGCAGGAGGAGGAGGAGGAGGGGGAGGAGGAGGAGGAGGAGCAGGAGGAGCAGGAGGAGCAGGAGGAGGAGGAGGGGGAGGAGGAGGAGCAGGAGGGGGAGGAGCAGGAGGAGGAGGAGGGGGAGGAGGGGGAGGAGGAGGAGGAGGAGTAGGGGGTGGAGGGGGAGAGGAGGAGGGGAAGGAGGAGGAGCAGGAGGGGGGAGGAGGAGGGGGAGGAGGAGGAGCAGGAGGAGCAGGAGGAGCAGGAGGAGGAGGAGGGGGAGGAGGAGGGGGAGGAGGAGCAGGAGGAGGAGGGGGAGAGGAGGAGGGGAAGGAGGAGGAGGAGGAGCAGGGGGAGGAGGGGGAGAGGAGGAGGGGAAGGAGGAGGAGCAGGAGGGGGGAGGAGGAGGGGGAGGAGGAGGGGGAGGAGGAGGGGGAGGAGGAGGAGCAGGAGGAGCAGGAGGAGGAGGAGGGGGTGGAGGGGCAGGAGGAGGAGCAGGAGGAGGAGGAGCAGGAGGAGCAGGAGGAGGAGGAGGAGGAGGAGGAGGGGGAGGAGGAGGAGGAGGAGGAGGGGAAGGAGGAGGAGCAGGAGGGGGGAGGAGGAGGAGCAGGGGGAGGAGGAGCAGGAGGAGGAGGAGGAGGAGCAGGAGGGGGGAGGAGGAGGAGCAGGAGGAGGAGGAGGAGGGGGAGGAGGAGGAGGAGGAGCAGGAGGAGCAGGAGGAGCAGGAGGAGGAGGAGGGGGAGGAGGAGGAGCAGGAGGGGGAGGAGCAGGAGGAGGAGGAGGGGGAGGAGGGGGAGGAGGAGGAGGAGGAGTAGGGGGTGGAGGGGGAGAGGAGGAGGGGAAGGAGGAGGAGCAGGAGGGGGGAGGAGGAGGGGGAGGAGGAGGAGCAGGAGGAGCAGGAGGAGCAGGAGGAGGAGGAGGGGGAGGAGGAGGAGCAGGAGGAGGAGGGGGAGGAGGGGGAGGAGGAGCAGGAGGAGGAGGGGGAGAGGAGGAGGGGAAGGAGGAGGAGCAGGAGGGGGGAGGAGGAGGGGGAGGAGGAGGAGGAGGAGCAGGAGGAGCAGGAGGATCAGGAGGAGGAGGATCAGGAGGAGGAGGGGAAGGAGGAGGAGGGGGAGCAGGAGGAGGAGAAGGAGGAGGAGGAGGAGGAGCAGCAGGAGGAGGGGGAGCAGGAGGAGGAGGAGGAGCAGGAGGAGGAGGGGGAGGAGGGAGGAGAAGGAGGAGGAGGAGGAGGACGAGGAGGAGGAGGAGCAGGAGGAAGAGGAGGATCAGGAGGAGGAGGATCAGGAGGAGGAGGAGGAGGGGGAGGAGGGGCAGTGGGAGGAGGGGGAGCTCTGAGCTCTAGTTCTGGGTCACTCTTCCCTCCATGAACTGCTCCCTTTCCCTAATCGTGCGCTGTGTTCGGGGTCAGAAGCCGCAGAGCAGGAAAGGAGGGGGATTTGCTCTGGGGACCCCAGGACTAGGCGCTGAAGTGGCGGATGTTTCTATCATGAGCTTTGCAAAGTCCCCGCGTGGATGAATCATGCGCTAAGTGAAAATGAGGCCCAGCCTCCGTCCCTCCTTCCCGGGGTCCATCTTCTGCAGTAGCGGCTCCAGAGTGACCACCGTCTCCATCGCTGGGTCCCAGAGCTGCCGAATCCCTGGCGGGCCCTGCTGTCCATGCCGTGGAACCACCTTGACAAGCCCCAGGGGGATCTTTGGGTCCCAGAGCACCAAAACCTGGAACTACTCGGTCACGGGGACAAACCACGGAGCTCCTGGGTGTGGAATTCAGAACGCGAGCTCTCCGTGGTAACCGGGTGTCAGCGTCCCGTCCAACAGTGGGAACAGGTTTCTGCTACGTGTTCGGTTAGTCAGAGACAAGAAAGATTCTGCTTCTCTCCAGGACAAAGTTTATACAACACACAGATTAATTAAGCCATCGGCCGTGCCTTAGGATCGTTGATGGAGGAAACAGAAATACATCGCTCCTAAACAAAAGAGCAGATGGAGCCGCGGTATTCAGAGAGACGGTGCGTTCTAGCCAGGAAGGTGTGAACTAGGTGCTGCAGGTTGTACTTGAAGGGATCTGTGGATCCAGGTGAGGAAGGAAGCCAGAATTCTTTAAGGTCACCATCACACATGTCCCAGGTACAGTGGATCCCTCAGGTGAGATGGTGCACCGAAACTTGCCCCAGTGAATGAAGAAAGAAAAGGTGATCGATATCCAAATGGAATACTATGCAGCCAGAAAAAAGCCTTCACCTAAGACAACTTGTGCACCAGAAGGACATCATGTTAAGTGGAATATTGGGAGGGACAGAGAGATAATGGCCGTGTGCTGTCAATTACACGGGGAAGCTGAAAACTATCATCTCAGAAGCAGCGGGGTGAACGGCAGTCACCAGGTTTAGGACGGGGAGTGCGAGAGGGTAGTAAGGACTTTGGAGATGGTCATCGCGATACATGAAGAGGAGGAAGACTTAGTCCTCCGTGGGCAGCGGGGCAACCACAATTCAGTGCACTGAACGTGATAAAGGAGGAGGAGGGGGACATTCAGCAGTTCTTAGCAACGCAGAAGGAACGGCAGAGGGTTCAGGAGCTGGAAATGCTAGGCGGCCTGATTAGATCATGACACACATCCAGCCGGCAGGTCTCACACACGGAAGCCCCAACTGCCCCCCTCGAGGGTGCATCCATTTCCTGAGTGGTACCTTCCAAGGACACGGGACAGGCCTGCCGCTCAAGCCGTGTTGTGATTGACAGTTCTCCACTGATCGGGATTTTGCTAATCCTGCCTTCCGATCGATCATCTCTACTGGGTCTCAATCCTGCTTTTCTGGTGCTGGGGACGAACCCCAAGGGGTGCTCGAGCACTGAGCAACTGCCCCAGGCCTTCTTATTTTTTTGAGACAGGATCTGGCAAAGTTGCTGAGGCTGGCCTCTAACCTGTGATCCTCCTGCCTCAGTCTCCCCAGGGGCAGGAATCACGATTTCATATGGCTCAGTTGTCACGTCCTTCTGTGAACACATTAGGCTTGAGTTCCTTTGTGAAGTAATACGACGTGGGGATTATAGGATGGGGTTTGCGTGAAGGCAACTCGTTAATCCCATACACTAAATGACTCCAAGCCAATCATTCCACTCTATTATAAATCCATAAAGCACTGGCTTTGCACCAAAATGCAAGCTTAATGCCTTCCCAGGTGTTTACACATTTATGCTAAATGAATGGCATTAAAGAAAAGAAGCATAATACTTTGAGAGCCACA